>NW_020273018.1:3098040-3185923 GCF_003268045.1 Sipha flava
TATTCAACTTTTTTATTACATTTTTAAACGATTTTTTAGGGGGTGCTGATTTTGACTTAGGGGGTGCTAAGGACCCAAAGCACCCCCCCCTAGTTGCGCCAATGACCTAGATTCTTTTTTCTTTTGTTTCTTTTGTTTTTGTCGGTGTTCAATGGTCGCCCCAAAGGTAATCGTTTGCTGCCTCTTGTGATCCCTGGTTTTCTTCTATTCAATGCTGTAGGTTGCACTCGAATAGTTGCTAGAGTTCGATGTCTAAGAGAAACGTTACTACCAGCAGTACTCAAAAATGACTCCCAAGAAGCAATAAACTTTACTTTTTTTAAACGATCTAGACATTTGCTGAGGATAGATGCTGAAGTTGTTGCTGTATACTTTTCTAAGTTTGATTTAAATAATTCCTGGATTTGTATTGCATAATATTGAGAGTTAGAATTGAAGTCAACTTCTAAAGTTTGATGTATTGTTGTTGGCAACTTAGAACAAGATGGTGTATTGTTTTCATTATGACCAGCTGTAGCTTCATTTAATGATTCATTAGTTTTATTAGAATCTGATTCACATAGAAGTGGCGTATAAAATAATTTACCAGGTGCATTTTCTCCAAATGCTAATTTGGCCAAAAGTAGGCGGCAGTTTACAGCTATAGCTGGTAGGTTCGGCATACTTATATTAAAGTGGTGGTATACTGTAACTTGATGTTTACAAAAAGCTCCTAAATTTTCTTTAGAACAGTTACAACATTCATATGTAACATCAACTTCATAAAAACCACTATTAGTTTCCGATGGCACTCTAAATATGTCATTTGGTAATTTTTCAATTGCATTTTTGTTGATGTATATAGCTCTTTTTAATTGGTCTTGAAAAAGAAGTCTTGCAGTATCATTTATACTATTCACAAATGTTCTTAGACGCCTTAAATAATACTCTTCAAGACTCGTGCAAATAAAGTCAACTAATGCAATTGCATTATACGCTTTATTTCTAGAAAGCATAATGTCTTTAAATATACGTACATTTACTTCACTAAAGTTATTTGTTTGGTTACCATGTATAGAAGCATCTCTAAAAGCAAGGCACCAAACTTCTTTCCTATCCCAATAATTTTTTACATATCCAATCCATTTCTCATACTTGAGTGGTATTATATCATTATTTTTACAATTATTTACTGTAGCTAATTATAGGTATGAATGTATTATATTAAATATAATACATAATAATAATTAATAAATAATAATAATACATTATAATAATATAATATATTTTACAATATTATTGTGGAGAGCTGGAGACATAAGATTATGTATTACTAGCTGAATTACCCGTCGTTGCCGGGTTTAAGTATATAAATGTATGTAACCTGCCAAGATTAAATTTTGTTAAATCTATTGAAATTTAAATTAATTAAGATTTTTGAAATAATATTTTATACATATTAATTTAGTTTTTAAGATAATGATTATTATCATAACCTATTCGATAAGTTATAGCTTTTGGCGGCAGAAGCTTTGTTCACGATAAATTGTAGCACTAAAGGTTCAAAATAAATGTTTTACTAATAGTTTTTTCAATATGTTATCTACAAAACTTCTTTGTAGACAATATTCTTCGCTAATCTATCAGTAGGCGACAAAATCACCAACCTACTGGGTGAGTTTACGAATGAGCAAGCTACGTAGAACTGCCCATGTGAATACCAGTTTTCTCGCAAGTCTATTCCTGCAAATTTGAGTCTGGCCTTGGGACTTGTTTATAGTCATTAACAAGCAGACTTTGAGGGGAAACTGCAATCGTATAAATTCAAACGGAAGATCATTCGAAATTAAAGGAATTCGTGGTACAAACACAGTTTCCTCTTTCGCACATCCAGTTAAAATTGTGGCTTCCACTATATTGCGATATAAAGCTTTGACATTAAGCTTGTTTCCATTGCACAGTTTAGGTGATTTCAAATTTCGCGATAACATAATAGGTGTGCACACGCAGAATAAGCTTATAATATGGCATACCCGGTGATTTGAATAAATTTCCAAATTCAACCATATAATTAACTGCATCGTCCATGTTGACCACCGTATCTATAGAAGTATATACTTTTTCTTCCCCTTCAAAAGACATCAGCAGTGTATCATTGATAGCCGCCGATTGGTCATTTTTTGGAGTGAGTATAGCACGTTCACACAACCATTCCATAGGCTTATCATGAATATGAGCAATATCTGGATAAATTTTTGATATTAAATCCTGAACCGTAGTTACAACTGTACACAAATTTTCTGGGATAGTTATCATTTCATCAAACGATGGATAATCACCATTGCCAATTTCAAGTAAAAGATCTGAAAATCCACCAGCAAACTTTTCCTCTCCCAAGTGTACCCTCATATTTTTTGACAGTTTGAGTATATTAATCTTAGACCATAAAGTAGATCTTTTAAGACATGACTTGACTTCATCAGTTCTGGTCCCTTTTGGTACTACTGGTAGAATCTGCCTCAAGTCTCCAGCCAGTAAAACCGTTACACCACCCATTAACCTTTTATTTTCCCTTATATCCTTTAGAGATCTATTTAAAGCCTCAACACCACCCTTATGCGCCATTGTAATTTCGTCCCACACTATTAATTTTGTATCTTTTAAAACTTCCGCAAAATTACTTTGTTTTGATATATTACAAAAGGGAGTGGCCGAAGTTGTTACATTGAGTGGTAATTTGAAGATCGCATGGGCAGTTCGACCACCCTCGAACAGTGTTATTGCGATTCCAGAAGATGCTACAGCTAAGGCAATGTCGCGAGTACTTCTAACTTTCGCTAAAATCAAATTGATTAAGAAAGTTTTTCCAGTTCCACCTGGAGCATCTAAAAAGTATATTCGACCCTCATTATTATTAACTCTTGTAATAATTTGATTGTAAGCAAACTTTTGTTCGTCATTCAGAGATTCTTCATTGTTTCTTACGACGTCTTCTAAGGTTACTAAGTCATAACTTGTTTCCTTGAGATACTCTCTATTATCAAATTGTTCACATTTGCTTGGCTGAGGTAAGCCATATTCTTTAAGTGGCTAACCACCTAATGCTAACACGGAATCTTCTATTACCGATAAGCATTTGTTCAACGCTATGTCCGCTAAGTGTTCTGCATCCACGGAATCCTGTCGTTCTAATCGTATTTTAAAATCTTCAGATAGGTATTCTTTGAATTTGTCCCAAAGATATAAGGGATCTGTTACTTGGCAGAACGCTAATATAATCGTAAATAGATCCCGTATCATATGCGGAGATTGGCAAAGTGCTGCCTCTTCTAGTGCTGCGTACAAATGTTCTTCATCTTCAAGTAACCCTAGAGCCTTACACGTGGATTTAAAAGTGGGATATACTTGACCATTTACAGTTTTCAACACTTCAAACGAAATCGGGCCCGGGATTTCATGGAGAAGCATACGAAGGTGATAACATTCTGTATTGTTTGGATGAACCGTATAAACTCTACCCAGAGCGTACTCTCTTTTGATATCTGGCCAGCCAACTCCTCTCTTCCTTCTTTGGAACTTTTTTTTGTCCTAAACGTAATATGCAGGTACTTCTGGGTAAACCAAATTTTTTGCAAAGTCATCTACTTTACACAAATCAAAATATGAGAGAAGTGTAGTAGTAGGAGGACTATTCACTCTGTCATGTAGGTTTTGTTCATTAAAGTAAACCCTTTGTCCATTTTCTAAATGGACAGCACGGTGAACAACGGTAGGGAAACGCTCATGAATTAGAAATTCAAGGATTTGCCACACGGCTTCTGATGAACTTATATATCGTCCATTTTCTTAAGTTTTTTTTCGTCTTTCTCATTTTCTAAGGCAAATGAAGCCTGATCCGAGTCCTTATTAACGTATTTGCACACATATTTTATGGACATCACCGAACTGCAATATTCCACATTGACGTGAGCGTTACATGTTCTTAACAGTACTGGATTATGAGGAACTATCCAATGATTATCTATATCTATGCCTTTGATATTGACGGAAAATCCACCGTCATCGGTTGAGCGTCTCTTGTACTTCGGATAACCGTCATCACCAGTTGAGTTTCCTTAATGAGATTCTTGGGGTAAGGTTTACTGCACGCGTTATCTTTCATACATGGTGAATTTCGATTAAAACAGCCACAAGGGCCATGAATTTAACGTTTAACGATTTCGTGAAGCTGAGGGTCACGTATGGGATCGGGTATTTCAACACAAATAACATTGTCGATTTGATCCGGAGTAATGTGATGCTGAAGCCATAAAAGAATATGAATATGTGGTAGACCCTCTTTTGCCATTCTGTTGAATACATATAGCATCTCACTTCTCCGAATATTTTACCTTTTGTCAATAAATTGATGGTCTTTTTGACTTTTAACCGAAAGACTCTTGCAACTATATCATGTCGATCATATGATCTTTGACCGGGAAGTAAGAGCTCTTTTATCTCGTCCCAGTGAGGATTACATGTAAAAGTAATAAAAAGGTCTGGATGACCGTAATGTCTAACGTAGGTCATAGCATCTTGTGTTATTTCGTGCATGTACCTTGGCCTACCAGTAAAAGTTGACAGGAGTATAACCATTTGGCCTGACTGATTAGCTTCTATGTCTCGTCGTCCAATCGCATCTTTTAAATGAATATAACTATCTGCACGCAATTTGGCTTGGTTGTTTTTGATGTAATTTAGTCTTTCAGTTTCAATTTTGGCGTATTCATCTACCAAATATTGACTGAAAAGAGAAGGATAATTAACTAAATAGTTGTCTTCCCCTTCTCTGACCATTTTTCTATATGAGTAAAAACTTGATGCAGAGACAGTTTTTTTAAGCGGTAACTTGGTTTTTGGATCGCGTTGTGGTATATTGATTGCATACCCAACATCCCCTCAACAAAACATTAAAGGATACTGCAGTGCGTCGTATGCTCGATGTATCTCACTGATACGGTGAAGTGAGTTACTTCGGTTTTCGAGGATAATGTCTCTTCGATCAAACTACTGATCTACTAACACTAAAGCAACTTCATTTGCCGTTGGTGCATTATACTTGCCTCTATGTTCTTCTGGTGGTTTTTTATCTGCATGTATTACAACTTTAAATGATTCTGAAAGAGGTATTTTATCGATGGTAAATTGTAATGATCAATTGTAAATTATGCGGTGGCATGCCTAGTAAATCCAATGAGTTTAAAAACTCTGTTGGATAATTTACAACTTCAGTAGCATCGCAAACTGTATCTAGATTTGTATGACACCAAGTTTTCTGGTAACAAATTTTGTATCTTGAGATTCAATTTTTTGACCTCCTCATTTTTTGCTACTAAAATTGCTCTTTCTGCCAGCCACTCATGATTTGTGTATTGTCTGTGTACACTGGGACATATCTGGTCAATGAGAGCATCTTGCGAATAAATGATTGTGCAGAAATCGTTCGGTAATTTTATACATCCCGTTTCATCTGTAGTAACTTTCCCATCTCCAATATCTAACTATTGTTTTGAGAATCTTTTGCACGCAGCTTTTTTTGATTGAATCGAAATCGAAGTATCGAAATCGTTCACTATCTATCTTTATATATATTTCGACCATGAATTGTTGACAAAGCTTATGCATCGTAAAATAACTTAGTCCTGATCGCGTCTAATCATCAACCGATATGCATAATAATTTTTTGAACTAACATTCTTATTTGTTTTGGCACCTGTTGCGGGATCTTTTTGTTTAATATTTATGCAATACCCGTCATTTACTACCAAAAATAAAATTAATAGTTTTTAAATAGTTTTTAATAGTTTTTTTATTAAATTATTAATATCCATCCAATGGTTTGAGCTGTGCGTTGATAGCAGTCAATCAGCTTACTGTTTTATGTATACAGATAATTCATTTTCAATAGCGCAGTTATCGACCTGGTCAAAAAAATATTAAACCGATTTCAACCCTTTAAATTCAAAATTTCAAAAAATCCTTTCTTAGCGCACGTCTATATCATAATAGTTATCTGTATGCCAAATTTCAACCAGATTCGTCCAATGGTTTGAACTGTGCGTTGATAGCAGTCAATCAGCTTACTGTTTTATATATACAGATTATCTTTGATTAAATATGGTTGATATTATCATTGATTATAAATAATAGTATTTATAATCAATGATATTATCGATAAACGCAAAAGAAATTCGCGCGGAAATTCAAATGAACCAATTAAAAGCGTCAAATAGTCAAAAGGTGCCGAGACCGACCCCAGAATGCCGATAAAATAAAATTGAAATTCCGGGGTCCCCTCACCAGTTGCGCCACTGACTATTATTACACAGTGTCCTTTCCAAGAGACACAACAATATTTAATTTATTACTATTGCTGTGATAATGAATTGTCTTCAATTTTATGTTGAATTTATAGGCAATGTATCGTAGAATCCAAAAATAGTTTTATAAATGATGTGGGAATTCGAATTTCTAGAAATATAGACATAGTTATCTCATATTATTTCATCGTTATCATTCACACAGAATTGGTAGTGATAGTGATAATTGCTTGGTTTTATTTTCTTACTTATATTCATCTGGAAAAAATACTGAAAACACAATGCAGGTAAATTCATTATCTCGTGCCCCAGCGTTATATTTGTAGATCTGTTTAATGGGTTAATATTATGTCAACAACAAGACTATAATAATTATTATAAAAACGCGATGAGCTATTTTTGTATCCCAAAACGTTATAATCTAAATTAAAATAATATAATAGTATGAAATTATTTTTTATTTAGTAAAGATCACGGGACCGGACCGAACGAGACCAAATTTGAATTGAAGATGGACCAAACCGGACCAATTTTTTTTTTTAGAGGAAGGGACCGAACCGGACCGAACCATATAAAATTACAATACGCAAAGACCGAAAAAGACCGGACCGTGCAGAGCTCTAGAACACACACTCCAGTGTTGCCGATTACAAATTATCAAATTACCCAACTACGTTATCAGAAATACCCCTTTTACCGCTATTAAAAATCTAATACCGTCACAATACCACATATTTTTTTTTAAATTTTAAACAAGGATACAATATGCATAATAATTTATACTATTTAGTATTCCACTATATTTACATTAACAGTATTTTCAATTTTTTTTATTCTTTAAAATAATAAAATACAAACAGTATAATAAAAAAAAAAAAATAATAATAAAACATAACAAAAAAACTTTTAACTTTATATATATTTTTTTATTTGTTATAATTCATACTTATAGTAAATTTAACGTTTTAAATTTTATCTTAATAATATATTTAGGAATGACGAATCACAGTATTTTGTTTATTCTTTCAAAAAATTACAGTATAATAAAAAAATAAAAATAAAACAACAAAATACTTTTTATCTTATATATATTTTTTTTATAAGTATTATTATTCATACTAATAATAAATTTAACATTATATTTTAATAATATATTTAGGAATAACGAATTACAAACAGTCTATTGTCTATTCTTTAAAATAATAAAATACAAACAGTATTGTAAAAATAATAAAACATAATAAAAATATAAAATAAAATTATGACAAGTCCCAAATTTTACTTTTAATCATTGAATCGGTTGGTTTAAATGACACAATCAGTTATGGAGTTTTTAGTTCTAAGAATTTCAATTATTAATTGGGTTTGCAATTTATTGCGATGTAAGGTTTTAATATTTTTTAAATCACTAAATAACCGTTCAACTGAGGCATTTGAAAAAAGAAGGATCAGTAATAGTCTCATCATTATAAATACCGGGATGGGCAAAAGTCATGCAACGCTATCGCGAAAGGTCATTGTGATACCTTTATGACTACTACATGGCGTGTAACAAAAATAGACTTGCGATAAACAGGTAATTGGAAGTCAACATAATTAGGAAGACGTCCACATATTCTGTAGTACGTAACCAGTACGCAATCACGAACACTAGCAATGGATTTACGTTTGAAATATTCTCTCGAAGAACGCATATTTCTTGTATCGACATATCACTGATATGATGCTGATTACAAAACGATTTTACAGAGTTTGAGGTGAAATTCCCAAATAGCTCTGTCCCGCGACGCGAAACAGTGTATCGACTGGTCAAAAAATTTGAAAAACATGGCTCAGTCGTTGATGCTCCACATTCTGGCCGTCCTCGAACAGCAGTCACAGATGAAAATATGATGTCCGTTGCGCAGTCGTATGTCGAAAATTCGGCAAAATCTACTGTACGTGTGTCTGCAGATTTAGGCATATCAAGGCGTTCGATGGCAAGAATGATGAAAAACCTTGGGTTGAAAGTGTACCGCCCACATTTACTGCAGGCGTTAAATGAAGATGATCCGGACCGCCGCCTCGAATTTTGCGAGTGGTATGTGATACGCACTGAAGCTGATCCAGAATTTTTTCGTACTGTAATTTGGAGCTACGAAGCTATTTTTAAACTAAACGGGCGTATAAACCGACATAATTGCGTTTGAGAGCCCACATTTAGTTCTACAACAAGAACTAAATATCTCGGGAATCATGGTTTGGACTGGAATTTGTGCACACATGATCTTTGGGTAGTATTTTTTTTAAAAAAAAAAGTAAATGGTATGACGTACTTAGAAATGCTGCAAGATCTTAATATTGAACTTGCAGAAAGTCCAGTGTTTGCCGGTCATCAAATGACATTGCAACAGTATGGCGCACCTGCGCATCAGTCTAAGTACGAACATTTCTCAATGAAAACTTTCCGGGATGGATCGGACCCCGCGGAATAGTTGACTGGCCACCGCGATCGCCGGACCTTACATCCTGTGATTTTGCCTTATGGGGCATACTGAAGGACAGGGTATTCGCCCGTCGGCCGCGTTCTATCGAAATGTTAAAAGCAATCATCACGGAAGAACTTGATGTAATCAGTGACGACAAAGCTCTTCTAGAACGCATCTGCCAAACGGTCCGAAAGCGTTGTTTAGCGTGTATTGTTGAAGACGGTGGCCATATTGAATATAAACTATAATATAGAATATATACTATATTCTTATCAAATCTTTCGGATCCCACAAACACCGGTACTTTTTAAATTCCTCAATAAATGTTAGAACTACACCGCGTGCAATGAGAGAACGCAACTGGGCAGCGACCAAAACCCGTCAGTTTTTGCGCATTCCCACCACTTTACCAGTACGAGCGGCTCGCTTGACGACCATTATCGATAGCGATAACACTGGTCGTCGTATAGTGGGGGAATATCACATGCGCGAAGTAGCTGCGTTCTCTCACTGGACGGTCTTTAGTTTATCATTCCACTCGGACGCCATGATGACAACTAATTGAATAACCAAGTTTTTAAAATTGGAATTAAATGAAATTATGTGATTCCACACGATGATAATTGATAACATTAATTTACCTATATTTTATACCTAATTTAATTTTAATCTAGTGATATGAACTTCTTGTTTACGAAAAAATGCAACGCGAAACAACACGAAACATAAGGAAATGATACGATACAATACGAAATTATTGTTTCGAGTCCTTAGATTTTGTCAATTTACTGCCTCGTTCGCGAAATACAACGAAACAGTTTTCACGAAAAACTTTTTCGTGAAAAAGCAATACACACTATTCATGAAATTAAACGAAAACGTGAA
Source organism: Sipha flava (assembly GCF_003268045.1). NCBI lineage: Eukaryota > Metazoa > Arthropoda > Insecta > Hemiptera > Aphididae > Sipha > Sipha flava. The sequence goes on from NW_020273018.1 coordinate 3,107,732, forward strand.
AACACAAAACGCGAAACGCAAAACATGCACAGTGTGGAGCTGCCTTAAAAACTACGAAATAAAAATATAATATACATAAAACACCACACTCGTCGTCGTATGTAAAATTAGACATTATATTTTACCTTGTATACAAATAATTGGAGAGTAATTATAGATAGATATTAGCCAATGCTTTCAACGGTCAATCTTATTACTATATCCCTACTTATTATATAATATAATAACTAAATTTTCATTTTTTGTCATTAATTATCATTAATCAATCAAGCGGTCACAATCACAATTATTAATTATAGCTTCAACTTTTTACTTAACATTAGGCTTGTAAAAGTACAAATATAAATTTCTATAATGTATACAAAAAAGGCGTCCATCTTCAGAAATCTCGAGGGAGGAAATTGTGTTTTATAATAATATTTACCTTTATATTAAATTGTCATAGATAAAGTTACATGTATTAATATTATTTCATTAAGTACATGCATTGTTGTTAAACCTATAAAATTATTATTTATAAAATAAGTTATTTGATAATTAATATAATTTTAAAAAAATGTTATATAAACATTGTGCTTTATTATACAAAAATAATTAATTTTAGTAAATTTAAAACAATAGTTCCAAATTGCGTTTATTTTTGGAAAATTCATTAATAACATTGTCAACTAAATTCATATCATGAATTCTCTGTCTGTGGATACTTAGCATGCATAGCCTTGATAATCTTGTCTCTGTCATTGTGGACCTTAATCATACTTTTACACAACGAAGTGTACTAAATGATCTTTCAATAGAACATGTTGTAGGTACAGTGGTGGTTTATCCCAAAGATGAGCCTGAGTGAATCTTAAAAAAGGCCCCCTTTATTTTTTTATTCTAAATAATATAGGTATAGATATATAAATTCAAATTTAAAGTAAGAATTTTTTATTTTAAAATTATAAAATCTTATGCAAATCCACAAGGTACTTTCCATTTTTATTAAAATTTCAATTACATTAGAAATAAGATGAAATTACGTCATACAAATAAATTACCATAATATATCTATTAATAATATGATAATATAAATATTAAAATTAAAATATAATTTTTCAAAAAAAATCTGATCTTTTATACTGTACACGGAATTAATCAATCTATTTGCCGAAGACTTACATAATTATAGGGATAAAAATAAAAATTAAAAAATAATATTTAATTAATTTATTTATTTCGTATGGCAATAGTATTTAAAAATTACTATTTAAAAATATTTATTTAATTTAATAATATTAAAATTACATTGTGAATAAGGCCAGTGGCGCTAAACTACAAAAAATACAGTATGGCGAATATCAGATTTTAATAGTACCTACCCACTTACCAATTGATGTAAACGGTGGGGGGCTAAAACCCTACCATAATATTGTATTCAAAATTGATATTAATACATAATAAACATTATATCTATTTTCATATTGTGACATCAATAATTTATAATATAGCCGATATAGGTGTTCACTTTATATATTAAATTATATTTATTTTCAAGTCTCCCTCCTCACCAATAAGTCCTATGTCTACTACCATTATTTATATTAATATTAAAATATATCATGTTCATACTGATTAGTTGTAAGCAATGTAATAGGCATTATTATGCATTTATGCAGTAAGCAAATTATTTACCCATCACCCACAAACCACATAATTCATTATGGCAGTCGCCATACTTGAATATAAGGATCGGAGCCACTGAATATGGCATATTTCACTGACAAAGAATTATGTATTATCGCGATCATTTTGGACGAGGAAACCGAAGAAACGAAAGTGAGTGCATGAGGCATGACAAAAAAGAGTTCTTAACACTATATAATATATAGTGTTAAGAACTCTATCGACATATTATCATATATCGACATATTATCGACATATTATGTCGATATATTTTGGATTTGAAAGATCGTACAGCACTTTATGGCGTCAAACACATTCAATGTTGTTCGTCATCCATTTCGCCTACAATTCTCGTCCGTCAAAACAGAAAATATCGTTGACAAGAATTTAAAAATTCTTGGATCTGTGACTGAACGGATACTGACGGATCGGATTCGGATAGAAAACTGATGAGTGTAGATGACGCAATATAAATTTAGCGAAACGTTATTTTCCATGATTGAGACTGACCCGACTTCCCGGAACTGAACCGTCTCGTGACTGATGTATGTGAATAATATACCTTTAAGGTCGATTCACACATATCAGTCACGAGACAGTGACGTATCCGATCAAAGACAGTCAAGTCGCCGACGATTTTGACTGATCAGTCAAGTGTGTTTCACACATATCAGTCACCGAGACCGGTCAGTTTCGAGAAATCGGGACAGTCGTGTTGAGTCTATACCAAACACGCGTTTACACATCACGTATTTTTATGTATATTTTTGTTATATTTTTTTTAAAACATTAAAATAATACTAAGCATTACAACGTGAATATGGCGAATTTCACTGATGAAGAATTATGTATTATTGCGATTATTTTGGACGAGGAAACCGAACAAGAAGAAAATACTCCGAAGAGACGAAAATGGGTGCATGAGGCATGGCAAAAAAAAGAGACAGTGAAGGAGAGTTTTTGACACTTTATAAGGAACTGATTGAAGATGGAACTAAATTTTATCAATATTTCAGAATGTCTGAATATTGTTTTAATACGTTACTTGAGAAATTGTATGTATATTTAAAGAAAAAAGATACACATTGGATTGAACACATTCGATGAGATTATTTTTTCTCGATTGTTCCCATCACTAGACGTAATTGTATTGATTTTAAGACAAATCTAGTGCTCACAAATAAATACTCATTTAATTAAACTAAAGATATATTTGGTTATTGGTTGAAAGAAAAAATCATTATTTTACATAAATTTAGTATTAATCTAGAATAAAACATTTATTAGAAATAATGTTTTATTATCATTAAAACATAGGGCCTTAGAGGTATTTAAACCTATCAAACTATTCTTTAAATTAATTATATTCTTTTTACATTTAAGTAGGATGTATGCTTGAAACGAATCTATAGACTTCATTATTTCAAACATTTTTTTTTTTGTTAATTTGATTTAGTCATCTTTAAATTATGGATATGTATTGAATATGTATTTATTTTAAAGAAAATTTTATTAATTTAATATAATTCAGTATTAATTCTAGGTAAATCGTTGAACTTCAAAATAATGATTCCATTTCATTAAAACATTGAAAGATATTTTTCTGAGTGTACCTAAAATAATTAGGGACCCAATTCGGATGCAGCCGAAAAATCACATCCTCGCTCATCTCACGTTTGTTTAACATGATTGTTAAAGCAATAGATATGCTAGGAAATGAATCATTCGTCTTTTTTAAAATACTTAGAGCTTTAAGTGGAGTTGCATTGTCATCAATCATCATACGAAAAATAAGTAGTTCTGAATATAAGTCAAGTCCTTCCAAATCATTCAGATCACCATCGGATAATACTAAGTGTAAATATTTACAATATTTTTGTAGTTCATCCTCTTCCATAATTTTTACTTTACCTATTTGATACAAAAATTATTCGAATATGATTCCAACTGTTCAAAACGTTTATTAATAGATTCTATTGATCGATACAACAACTAGAAAATAATCAATATGAAAGCGATCTACCTCATTTAAAATTGGTTTATCGTTATGTTCATAACAAAACATATTTTATCCTTTCTTATACGACAACGCTTAAAAATAACCGGGATATCTATTTCTGAAGCCAATTTATTTACTATATTTTTTGTATTACAAATTTACTTTTAAATGTCTTTATTGGAGTCAAACGCAAGGCCTTGATAATATTCTCAAAAGTGCGAGGCCTTGGAAAATGTCCCATTTGCCCTACCCTAGCGCCGTCCCTGACTATACATACTGGTTACTATTTTTGCACTCTAAAACCAAATATTAAAATGCATTGACATAGCATTGTCAAGTCATTAAAGGTTGTAAAATATAAATGAGCGAAACATGAAAAAGATTAATATTGTACAATGAAGTGTAAATAGTAATAGTGTAATAATATATTATATATAAATTTGAACAATTTTTGAATAGTCTATATACTAATTCATCGATATACAATATACATATATAAATATACGATATACACGATATATAATATACGTTTCAATAGTACCTGGTACTCAATTTACGTATTTAGTAGTCAATTTAGAAGTTTTGTACCTATTTATAGTTTTGTTGTCTGTAATGTTGCTATTATCGATTGTAGTCACTTATTGAGGGCCTCGACTTAATTGGCGTACAAATTATATGAACTACGTAAATAATATTATAAAGTATAACAACATAGTTTGTGTAATATTAGTCATTTTCGCAAGGACCCAACCTGTTATTACTAATGGCGACGTTACTGTAGATTTCACGCGGCAAGTTGTACGCTTAAAAACAATCATTTTATCTCAAAACCTTAAAAATATAAATGATTTTTGTATATTTATTATTGAAATGAATTTATCTTCAAGCTATTCAGATGTATTAACTGCATGTCTTTTATTTTTAACATTACCAATAACTGTTGCGTCTGCAGAACGCGGCTATTCTAAGCATAAATTAATAAAAAATTATCTTCGTAATTCCTTATCTCAAGATTGATTGAAAAATATAAGCATTTTGAATATAGAAAACAAACGAATACAAGAACTCAATATTGATAAAATTATAACAAACTGTGACATGCAAATGCTATAAAAACTTTTTAAAATAATTTAAATTTCAGGCGAATTAATAAATTGTTGATTATTATGTTGTAATTGATTGGTTGTATTAAAAAAATAAAACTATAATTAATAATATTAATTATACACTCAGAAAAATATTTACTAATATCAATGAAAAAGGTATATAATACTAAGGAAAAACGGGTATGATTTGGAGCCTATGATATCGATTCATAGAAATATAGCATAATATAATATTATATTAAAGCTAAATAAATTTCATTAAACCAATGTTTTATTTCATTAATTATAATTCTGTAATCCATAAATTTAATTACTCAGAGATTAAATTAATGAAAATTATGTGCATTAATTTAAAGATAAAAAAAAAGTCATACAGTATTTAATTTAAAGAAAAATGTCTTTAAATTGATTTTTGTATCCTAATTTATATATAAAATTTTGGGGGCCTCTGGACTGCAACCCACTCAGCCATCCCTTAAATCCGGCCCTGCCTAGAACCATTGATTAAATATTAAATATAAATAAATATAAATATTTAATCAATGCTATAAATATACAACAGATGTATATTTATCAGTAACTGATGAACAATTTAATACAAAGGATAGGGCTGGCGTTACCTTTTGCGAGGCCCTGGGCAAAACTTATTTTATCCATAATAATAGTCACATTAGCTGTAGGCCACAATTAAAGACGATAACATGTAATCAGACTCGGTGACAGCTGCATGCGATATCGGATAATGACTGATTAAATTTAAGAAATGCCCTGAAATACATTTCCGATGTATCCCGGTTTTCATAATGTGCGGCATGCTGTACGGGTCGTCGTTAGTGCACACATGACATAATATTGTTGTTTTGTTTATTGGTTTTTTATTACACGCCAACGGATTTCTCTAGAAATCATAATCACCAGACGTAATCCACATATTTCACGTTTTATTTTGATATTTTCGTAAAAAATATTTTTCAAAGAAAATTTTAAGCGCGAAACCCTGGAAAAAATGCCCCGTTTCACCTCATCCTAACACCGGTCCTGACAAAAGACAATCTCAGAGAAATTAACGCCACGATCGTCGTGATGAAAACACGGTTTGGTTACGGAATCTTACAAATTTCCGATTATATTTATTGGTTAAATATTATTACTATAGATTAAATAGTTATTATTATCCATTTGCGTGTGTTCTATAAATATCCGAACAATAAACTACCAAAATTCAGTATGTTTGATAAAATATTAATTTAAATCATATTTAATGATAAAGGTCAGAACAACGTGCATAATATGAAACATTTATTTCGAACGAAATCAGTGAAAAAATATGACACTTTTTTAATTTCGGACATATTAGACTAAATGTATTTTGTTTGATATTTTTGATTTGGACGTGTGCTTTTACCAACTTTATTGCCAACATTATTAGATACATTTTAAAAATTTGTATCTGTTAATGTATGTGACAATGTTTCCTTGGTGTGGACGTGGCTTAGATTTGATAATTGATGGAAATGTTTGTGCAAATATAAGGTACATTTGAAGTCATTGGCGCAAAAATGCCATTGATCTAACGTGCTTGACATATTTGTTCTACGGCGGTTCTATTTATGCACCAACACTGTCACTGCTTACTATGACTAATATAGTAACTTATTATTTATACGTAACCTATTAGTTTATAACAGTTTTCAGTGGTTCTCAAAATTACAAGTAGTTAACATTTAAATTGCTTCAAATGTTGACTACATAACATAAAAAAAAATATTGATATTGCTACAATTCAAATGAATATAAAAAATACTAAAAGAAAAGTTTTTTTAGTACACATTTTCCAAAATATCGGTATTTAAATAATTTGTACCATTGATGCAAGAAAAAAAGACGGGTATACTCAAATACAAAAAAAAAAAAAAAAGTTATGTAAGTGGACAAGTCGTGAAACCGAAAGAGCAAAACTACATTATTCCAAAACTGTACGTAACGTGACTTCTCTATTATAATACCATCAGTATAATATGGTTGTGACTGCGATCAATGAAGGCATGTATTAAGTCAACGTAGAACAGATAACTGAATGTTACGCATTCATGTTGTGTCGCATTAATGAGCAATGAGCACCGATTGTCAGTATCAGCACGTACCCGTAACTTTTGACGCTCCAGCCCAACCAATACCGGGCGTGAGCACAGTGGGTCGTTTCTCAGTCGGATTCGTAACCGTGGCAACGGCACAACACCGCTACCAACTGAGCATCGCTACACTTCTTCAAGTAAGAGGACACAACTCGTTCGCGCATGTATAATTCCCCCGCCACGCGATAACTGCGAGTCGTTGAGGCGGCGGCGGCGGCGTCGGCAATGACGACCGCGTACGATGGTCGACGATCTGCCTGTTAAATGGTGGGAATGCGCAGAAATTGATGGGTTCTGGTTGCTGTCCAGTTGCGTTCTCTCGCTGCATATCCTATGTTCGTTACGCTTTGCTGATCGATCCGTTGAGCGCCGAGCGCCATCTCCACTTCAAAAAAAAAATTGGTGCTGCACCCGCCCAAACATCTTTATCCGAGCAAGTGCTCAGCGGCGGGTCGACGACCCAGATAAGCATTATCAGATGGGTTTTTGATTCCATACGATTTGGTGCTCGTTTCCGTAGCGTTCAGTCAGTAGACCCCAGTGTCCCTTCGTCACTTTCTCCTCCAGACGTCTCGTTCGTGCATGTGATCATTGTCTGGGATACGCAATGTCAACGCTAATCTTTTAATTACTCATCAATAATTGACTGTGGTTAATGTAATCATTCGTGTTTAATGATGCTCGTAAAGTCGTAACGCTGTGCCTGTACCCGTGTTGATTTTAATATTTGACGAAATTCATTAAATTACCAAGTAAGATTATGATTGTACAATATTTTAACATTAAATTACTTATTGCGTACTTATCAACGTAGAACATCCATCGATCAGACATTCTTAATTATTCCTGTGGTCATAGGCGCAACTAGGGGGGCTTAGTCCCCTCGAACCAAGATTTAACTCTCTCATAAATATTCCATGTTATACATGGCATATTGCATGCATTATACTTAACCCACAATAGTGTCACATACAAAAAAAACACATTGCAGTAAATCCAACTCAGAATCTAAAATATATTAATATGGTATATAAAAGTTGGGGTAATCTATAGGTTATTTTAAGTTTTGGTAGGAGGGCTGTAGCTACCCCAGATTTTGTACCCTAGCTGCTCCTATGCCTGTGGTGGGCATGGTAAGGTTCGTTAGAATTTTGCCTTGGGGTTTATAATGGGATCAGTGGTTGTAAGGATAATGGTTTTTAATTTTTTTTTTTTTATATAATATTAAATGATAAATTTTAACAATAATGTTGCAATATAACATAATTTTACAAAAGTTTTTATTTTTATAAATAAGGATGTCTGATATTGAAAATATTTAATGCTAACGATACAAATAATCATTCAAGTAATTTATATGAGTGTAAAACATATATATTATATATACCTATAGGTATATATTTTATATGTTTACATACTACTTGATTTTAAATTTCCTTATTAGAGTAGTATTTTTCATTATTTTCTAATAATTTAAATCTTAACAATATTTAATAATAACAATTTTTTAACTGAGCTGTCAATAAAAAATGATTAAAATGTATGCCACTTAATACATTTTTTATTTTTAAATGCCTGTGAAAAATAATTTCCAAGTGTAGATTAGTTTAAAAGTTATGGTTTAATTATAAGTTATTTGTATAATTAAATATCATTTAATGAAGTAAAACAGCTAAGAGAATTAGGTGAGTGAATATAAGTGATAGGGATAGAAATAAGTTGTGATAATAATAATTTAAACTGTCCAATAAGGTAAAAGTAATAAAAAAAGAAGATTCCATAGTTATGATGATTAGGTTCATATGTAATTTTTGTATATATATATATACATACATTAGTCAATGGTAAAGAATTTTAAAAATAATATAGGTAACATACTAGTAAGTAATAAGTAGGGCTCGGGACTTCTAAGAGTTTGCATGTTTTTAAATAATCATCAAAAACATAGCTAAGTAATATAGAAATTTATTTCATAGCAATACAAGTTCATATTTTAAATTTATAGTTGCATATTTTGCATATTTGACCGTTTTTCATTTATAAGTGCATATTTGACAATTATTTATACAAAGGAGTAAGTTTTTTAATTTTATAAAAAAATTAAGGATTTATTTCTTCATCCATCACTTGGTTTGAAATCCAAGGTATGGCACTAATTGAATCCATTAAAATAATTAAAACTACAAAAGAAAATATACATTCTACAAAAATTGAAGGATCTGCACATGCTAAGGCCATTGATGACAAAATTGAAAAAGTTTTGAAGAAAAAGGTTGGATTTTATCAACTACAAAAAATATCAAAATTTTAAATGGAAAAAATGAATCTATGGAATGATTGCCCCTGCAGATATTAGTAGTAGTTACTATCCACTTTTTAAGTTTGCACCAATCAATTCTGTAAACGTAGAACGTTCCTTTTCTAAGTATAAAAGTATTTTGGCTGATAGCAAGCGGTCATTTAAATTTTCTAACTTAAGAAAATATCTTATAGTCCAATGTAATGCTCAAGGTAATTAGTACTATAATAAAAATAGAAAAAATGTTTTAATTACATTTATTTTTAAAACAATTTTAAATTTGTTGTAGACAAAAACTCAATATAAGATGAAAACAAATCTGAAAAAAATAAAATTATTCTCAGATTATCATATCTGTCATATGTAAAAATATTATTATTATTTATTATTAATTAAATTGTTTTAATTAATTATCTATTACAAATATCATTTTTTGAAATGCATATTTTAATAGCATATTTATTGATTCTTTAGGGCATAAATGCATACATATTTTAAGGTTTTTATGGGCATGAATTCCCTAGCCCTAGTAATCAGATATATTTTTTTTTTCTATCTAATTACTGTACTGTGATACATTCTTAATATTTGTTATGATTGGTGGCAACTAAGTAATTAGTCTTACTTGGAACCTTGAAATGGGTTTACAATGTATTCCTAAACGCTTTAAATTTGTAAATATTATTAAAATTAAATATTTCAGTGAATATTACTGAAAGCACTAGTGGCAACCTTTAACCTAATAAATATTTGATGTACTATGTTTGTATATTGAATTAAATTAGACATTACTTGATATTTTGGTTATATCAAAATATGTAGGTAATTATAATTATGTATAAAATGTGTGTAACACGCTATTGATTCATAAATTTATCTAGGTTCCTTGTATATTAACTAAAGTTATTGTCCTGTGATTTGGATGTTGATAAAAAAAAAAAAAAGAAAAAATATTAAAACAAAAGAAGTACCTAATTGAGAAGTTATCTACCCAGACATAAAATATTTTGTATTCATACTCGTTTAAAATTATTAATCTTAGTATAGGTTAAATTATTATTTAAAAAAAAAAAAATAGAAAATATTGCTATAATATTTTAATAAATTTTTTTAAAAAACTAGAAAATATACTTATGCCTTAAATGTTAATACAATTTTATTTCAAGTTATCCTAACTTAATCTTAAATTTCCTGAATAGAGTAGTATTTTTCATTATTTTCTAATATTTTAAATCTTTATAATATTTAATAACTACAATTTTTTAAATGAAATTTCAATAAAAAATGGTTAAACTATATTCCACTTATTACATTTTTTATTTACGAAGTCAGTGAAGAATAATTTCCAAACGTAGATTAGTTTAGGAGTTATGGTTTAATTATAAGTTACTCGATAAGTTATTTGTGTAATTAAATATAATTTAATGAAGTAAAACAACGAAGATAATTAGATGACTGAATATAAGTGATAGGGATAAAAAAAGGTTGTGATAATAATAATTTAAACTGTCCAAAAAAGTAAAAATAATAAGAAGAGAATATTCTTAGTTTTGATGATTTGGTCCATCTGTTATTTTTTTTTTTTTTTGGACATTGCACACCATAAACGCAATGAAATGAAATATATTACTTCAATTGCACTGAGGAAACTAAAACCCATGAATAAACCTAAAAGTCCTCCTGTGTTAGCTGAAACAAAAACAAAGATCATTAAAATAACTCAAGATATTTAATTATTTTAACAAATAAAAGTTTGTGAAGTTCCAATTTTTTTAGAAACAAGTATATTTTGGTTCAATTTCTTCAGTTAAAATTTTAAAAGTATTACAGTAGAACATCGATTATCTGGGGTAATGGTTGGGAGGAGTCATATAGATCAATGAAAACCACGGTTATTCAAGACTTTTTATTTAAAAAAAATTTATTTTGATTTTTTATTTACTATCATATTTTATTTCAACTATGTTGTATAAATACATATTGCCATGTTTTAAAATTATTAGAGCTATAAATTTAAAATAATCAGTCTTTGTTTTTTGCAGTATGAAATGATTTTTCTCACTTCACTTAGAATTTATGACATCATGGAATTCAAAATATTCCTGCTCACAGAAGCACAGGATGATATTAATTGCTTCCATAAATCTAGAATATAGTCTACACTGGGGTCCACACATTGTTTATTAAATCAATTTTTTTCATTTTTAACCATGATAAATAAAATTATCTTTAACCTTCATACAATATACTACTTGCCTTTGCCTTTACTTTTGATACATACAAATTTTCGAAAATAATGAGAACGGTTAATAGAGGTTCTACTGTATTTTCATTAAAATTATTTATTAGTATGTTTATAATATATACTACATATATTGTACTTACATAAAAATTCAGTGAATCCGAACAACTCTCCTTTGGTAAATCCAGTAAACTGTGTTTCTTCAAAGAAAAAATGAATCACTGCCATATTTTTTCTAAATTAAAAATGAAGTCATATATTATGTAATATTATGTAATTTTTTTAATTGGATAGTGTCAACATTTGGCTAATATATAAAATTTACAGTTTTATAATCCATCTAATTATGTTGATAAAATTTAACTATCTTTATTATTTTTAGTGTATGATTTGTATTTGTTTATATTTAACTAAATATTAATTGTGTTTTTAACTGTAAATTGTGTTATTAAATGCCCTCTTGTTTTGGACTTAAAAAACTCTGTGTGGTTAGTCATAAATTTATGTTGGAAATTGGAAGCCAGAAAGTATTGATATGCATTAAGATAATAAGCATTACAAACATATTCAATAAATGTGAAGTCAAAAATCTTTTTTTTGGTGTCATTAAATAAATTTAGATTAATATATTATAACATTAATTTATCATTTTTAGATTCTAAGTGAAAAGAAATTGGTTTCAATGGTTATATTTTAATATATTATTTTTGTACGTGTCTACATAATTTCTACCAGGAGGCTTGCTTATGCTCCGATCATCAAAAGGAAGAATGATTGATTTCTTTACAGTTTTCTAAATAATTATAAAATAAAAGGCAACATTTATGGGATACTAGTTTTAGATGAAATATAATTTTGTAAAGTCCGTAGTTAAAAAATTATAATCTTAGATAGTTGAAATGTTCACGTTTTTTTAAGATTGTATTATTAAAAAAAAAATTCATTGTACTATTTACTTGATATTTTTACGTTTTCCTAACTTTTTTTCGTAAAATGTTAATCTTATAATTTTGGTCCCTCTAAAAAATTTGAAACTGTAATAAAAATTTTCATTTACAATTTTCTTGCTTTGGTGATACTTTTTTTATATAAAAGAAAGAACATTTAAAGTTTAAGCTATCTTAAAAATAAATTTAGTTATAATATAATATAATATAACAATCATCATTAGAAATGTAAACTAATTCACTCAGAGTAGTTGTTCTGAGAAGAATGGTACATTGGTTTCAAGCTTATATGACATAAGTCTCACCCGTTTTTTAAATCATTTTATCGTATAATAAACATATGGAAAATAATTATTATTATATTTTTCTGATAAACATTATTAATTATCAAATGTCGAAATCGATGAAAATTAAGACGGTACCAATTATACATAGCTAAACAGTATTATACACTAGTGACTAGTGTACTTGTAAAATTATTTATCGTCGATAATGGTTCATAATATGGTTTAGTATATATTTATTATATAAAAAAAAAAAATATATATAGATTTATATAAATAATAAATTAATTTTATAGAGGGGCTCCGTGAAACTCGCAGGGCCTCGAAAACGGCTGTTACCCATTTGTGCCAAAATAAAAAAAAGTATGTTTTTTCAGACAGCCCATTCGCGCCAAATTTACCTGGTATAATTATAATAAAGTAATATATTTTTTTCTCAAATAATAATCAATTAAATATTCATGTTCAACATTCTTAGAAGATGTATACGCCAAAATATACTTATAGCCATTTTCAACAACAATTTTCTTTCCTCTTGTGCTTGTCGTGAACTCTATTCTTACGATTTATAATTCAAATAATTAATAAATTCGAGAATAGTATTTAGTGTAACGTAACAAATATCTGATGAAATCACACTGCGATCGTTCTTTTGACGAATAACGATACCTATATATCCGATAACGAAGTACGATAATATCGTACATCATAATAAAACCGATATAAAATTTGTTAGTTTATTTTTTGACGCAATAATATACAAAGCTTTAAAATCTATAAACTTATAAAAATAACTTTATTATACGTTATAGATACGACGTCTTTAAAATATAAGAATTAACTGAGTCGTTAATTTAAAATGTTTACATAGGTAAATTTGGCGCAAATTAGCTGTCTGTAAAAACATACCTTTTTTATATTGGCGCATATGGGCGATGCCCTCGAAAACCATCGGGCCGGCACTGAGTAGGTAGATAACTTGAATTTATTGTACCTTGTTTATTATAGGTTTTTCATTAACCTTTTCAAAATTATTTAATTTTGTCATTATATTGCAACGCGTTTTTCCAATTTCATTATTACGGCGGTTAGTTTTGATTGTTCGTTGGAAATCGTCGTATCAGACCGTCGGAGTGATATTCATTTTTTTGTAGTATTTTTTTTTTGTAATATTTTATGGAGATTCTTTGACGTGAAAATGGCATATAAATATTATTGTTTGACTCAAGCAGAGTTGGACAAAAACTAATCAAAATTATGAATAAAAAACAAAAGCATGAATAACTAATTATTTCATGAATAAAAAATAATATTTTATTTTAAATAGTTTTAGTTGCGAATAAAAAATAAAAATTATTCTGAATAATATGCAATTATGATAAAAATATGATATACATAACAAAGTAAATAATAATAATAATAATCACAACAAAAAAAAATATTGTAAATACTATACTAAATAAAACTTCAGCGCCTATAATATGGCTGCATCAAGTTAGACTTTATTTTAAATTAATTACAAAAATGTTACTAAAGCAGTAAAACCTTATGTGCGGGTAAATAACATGTAGATATCGAGTGCTAAACTAGTTAGATTAATTAGCCCCTCTCATAGATAAAAATATTATTTATAATTTTTGGTTTTGACATTTTCTATAGCAGAAAATATAATAATAAAAAATAAACGCACCCAGTGTTGATCTGGCCCACCCGGATACCTGGTAATAGTCGGGCGCTTTGAGATTTATTCTTAAAATATAGGTTTAACTCGGACGGATCTAGATAGTTAAAGAACTATGGGTCTGGCTATTTCAAAAAGCCACTTATTAGAGCTGAAAGTAGATTATAAGTGTATTCCTTGTAACGAAAAAAAAATCTAATCATATAATATTTGTTTTTTAAGTTTATTTATAATTATAATTGTAAAAATTTATCTTATTTTATGGAATTTTACGTGGGGTCTGACATGAAGATATTTATTTTACTATACAATTAAACCAGTGGCGTCATTTGGGGGGAGGGACTGAGGCATTTGCCAGTTTGATTTTAACTTCAACTAATAATTAGCACATTTAAAAAATATAAGAAGTCTTCAGTGGACAATTTTGTCAACAAATATTAATTGTGGATCAGTTGATTTCCTAAATCTCTCCTAAATCCGCCCCTGTGCTCAAAGCAATGACGCTTACATGAAAAATCGTAGTAATTATTTTCTTGAATAAATTAAAATGAAATTATTCTTATCTTAATCTTGAAATATTGTTGATTAGATTTAATAGATCTAGGTATAACCGCTATGGATAGCTTATACATTTTTGTTCTCTAGATCAGCGTTTCCCAAAGTGTGTTCCGCGGAACCTTAGGGTTTCATGGGACAATGCTAAGGGTTCCGCCGGATGCATATAATTATCGAGAAACTTATTTTATATTATACTCGGAAAAAATATTATTTTATAATATTTAAAAAAAATTGTGTTTTAAACTAATTTTAATAAAAAATGATCATTAACAATATTAACGGTATCATTAAAAACATTTTTTAGATTATTAGTTTTTTTTTTTTTTAGAAAAATAAGAGTTGAATTGGAATTAGAAAGGCATTAGGGTTCCGCGAAACACAAACTATTTTTTTTAAGGGTTCCGTGATTGTAAAAGTTTGGGAACCGCTGCTCTAGATCAGTGATGCCCAACCTTTTTCCTTTGACGGGCCACTTGGGTAAACAATTATCTTCAAGCGGGCCATGAAGTAAAAAAGTACTAAAATAATCTTATATATTGGACTTGTTTTCTTATCTTTTACTGTCTATTGAAAAGATTATGAATTGAGGTATACATAATTGTATTTTTTGGAATAATTTAAATAAAAATAATATATGAAAATAATTAATTAAAAAATTTTTTTTATTTTAGAAAATTCGTAATGGGCCACATAGAATACCTTCGCGGGCCACATGTAGCCCGCGAGCCGTGGGTTGGGCACCACTGCTCTAGATCAAAATCGAAAATATATAAATATTTTGAAAAATTAAGATGAGTGTTGTTAACGGTCACATACACGAACGCAATTTATATATAACATTGACTTTGGAAAAATATAAAAAACAAAAATAAATTTAAATAAAAGGGTAGCGAGAAAAAACATTTTTAGTAGGTATTTATTGAATCTCACTTCAATATTATGTCGTTTAGGAGCCCATTGTAAATTGTTTGACGGAGGCCCAATCATGAATCAGATCGACACTGAACAAACCAATTTCAATTTACAATAAAGTTAGAATTTTAAATTAATTATTAATAATAATTTTATAATTTGAGATAAAGATGACTATGACGAATCAGAGCCGTAGCAAGGGGGTGGCGAGAGATGCCTACGCCCCGGGCGCAATTCCTGAGAGAACGCAAAAATTAAAATTTTGCATTTAATGTTAATTACAACGGTCAATGTCGTATATTTTAATTACAAAATATTTAACATTCTTCATATTAATTTAAGCAATCATTGAAAATAATATCTAATAAGCATAATATTTTTAAATTAAAAATAGATAAGAGTGCATTTTGAAGTTTCGCCCCGGGTGCAACGTTTGGTTGCTACGGCACTGTGAAGAATAATGAATAAACGAATAATTGTTAAAATTTAAATTACGAATGAAAATAATCTAGAATAATCAAATGAAAAATGAATAAAGAATACATTTTTATTAAAATCGATGGATAATTTTTTATTTGCCCAACTCTGGACACAAGTCGTATTTTATTTCCTAAACAAATTATATAAACTCACTCAACTCAAATTATTTTTTTTAAATATCTGTGTTTTAGAAATTTTTAATTATATTAATTTCTATATTATAGTTAAAAAAAATAATAAGATTTAGTACAACTTAAAAAGTAATTGAACAAAAGGTTAATTTTTAATTTAAACATTGAGTTATGTGTAAATTTGGAATTCCCTTTCCTGAAAAATACCAATTTTAACTTATGTCTATAGGCACCCGGTTGCGATATACACATTGTAATATTAATATATATATTTTAGATTCAAAATGAGATGAAGAATATATTGGTTTTACCATGTTATATGTGTTTTTTTTTGTCTGTGTATTCGTTTTCAACTTGGAGGATTTTTTTAATCATTACAATTCTATGAGATATTTTTGATAAAATGTATTGTTTAGTTTGTACTATTTTGAGGGGCTGATTTTACAAGTCATAAAAATTTTTTGTTTTAATCATAACTAAAAAATAATAGCGGAGAATTGAAATTTTCACTGAATGCTTATATACGTATTACCATTTTTTATAGATACTATAATAATCAAAAGATTTTTTCTTCTAAAATGTCAATAGAATAATTTTCGTTTGACAAAATGTTTTGAATATATAATACAAAGTCCCTCATACATATCAATTTTTCATAGTTTAAATATTAAATTTCTACAACACGATGAAAATACGCTACATTTTTTGCTTAGTAATTCATAAACTAACAAAATAATAATTTTGGTAATTCTGATTTCATTTAACGTGATGTTAATCAAGCAACTCACAGACACTAGGTAAAATTGTATTTTTATCGTTAACTTTGTGTTCAATAACAATTTGATTTTGTTTATAGAGAGACTTATAGGGTTTATAAGGGGACTTTTTATGTAAAAAAAATAACTTCCAAAAAATGACATGGCACACTCAAATGTAAAACTCTGGATCCCATGTTTTATACTATCGATCATATTCAGAATTATAAACCGATTCATCCTATCTTTATCACTCAGAATCGTTTTTTTTTTTGAGATAATGTTAGTTAAGAGCTTTTGAGGTTCCCGGGGCATTCTTTACTTGTACTTGTTTGACTAAGATATATATACTACTTGTACATATTTTAGTTCAATAAAAATATTGTATAAAAGGCTAAGACGACGTCGGGCCCTCTCGGACGTACGGGCCCCGGGGCTCTGGCCCTCCCTGCCTCACCCTCTCGCTGGTTAGTTTATAGTATAATACTAACTACGTAAGGAGCAAATAACTAATTTTTGCCAGAAAAATAAATGATTCAGAGGAGTTACGACCCTTTATAGATAAGTAAATACACTATACCTAGATGCATTGAACATATTAAATCTTTTCCATTGTCGTTTATAAGCAACAAATAATCGTAGATGATTACTAAATTGTAGGACAAATAATTCGAAACCTTCAATCATGACATGCAAAAAAAACGCAGAAAAATTATTTTATTCGTTGATAATTTCAATGACCATACAACCTCCTCCTTCTGGACCAACTTATGAATTTAATTTTTTTTGGTAAACATGACCTCAAAACTCCAACTTTTGGACTAAGGCATAACAAAATTCTTTAAAGTTCCATATTAGAAAAAGTATTTCTGAATTTTTGACCACCCTGAATAATTTCGAAATCCCAAAAGTAACCATATTTAATACTACAATGATTAATCTTAAAGTTTATAATGACGTGTTTGCACAAACACAACTGTTAGTGAAGGTGTGGAATTTTTAAAACGAAACTCACGAAGTTGACAGTCAAAATAAAATTACTATACTACTGTATTATAAATGATATAATAATATTTTTATATTAGAATGTATTATAATTAATATAATACTGTAAAATATGAATTTATATTTCATTGAATTTCTCTATAATGAATTTGGTTGGTTTATGCTCTTGTTATAATGAATATCAATTTAACAATAATTTTTTCTTGTTCCATTGAAATTTGTTATAATTTGACTGTATATAGCATATGAATATTTTACAAAAAATTTTAAAGGACTTAAAATGAACTATGGGGTTTCCCCCTTAGTCTCACATTATTGTCAACAGTAAAAAATATTTAAGTTCAATGTGTTTTTTACAAAAATATTTAGTCCTGATGTCATGTATAACATTGTAATGTCTGCAATTATTGATTATTCATACTTGTACAAGGTACTAAAGATAACAAATATATCTTCTTTTTTTTTATATTAGCATTCACTCAGAATCATTTAATTCTTGAGATAATTAATTATAACTTTTGCAGTTTCAAATGTACATAATCAATTTTAATATTAATTGAGTGAATTTTGTACATTAAGTGGTATTTATTTATTTAATAAAAATAAAAGAATGTAAACTCACTTGAAATATGCAGAATTTCTGCCAACTAGAAATGTTTGTTTAATTTTATAACTGTTTGCCAATGGAGAAGATGATTGCACTTTATTGTATCCAATCCAATGGCACCCCGGTAAGCAAGTACAATTTGGTAAATGTGTCCCATTTAATAATTTATTCATATTCATTAAGGCTGAACTATAACGTAGTTCCATTGCCACTTAAATATAAACATACATTTGCATGTATTAAAATTTAATAATTAATAATTAAATCATAGAATATAAAAATAAGGTGATATACCTATGTTTGTTTAACTTAATCTAATGTAAAAATGAAAATAGTTTTATTTTTTATGAGTTATACATTATTTTGAAATTGTTTTTCTCTAACTATTCTGTCTACTAATACTATTTGTAGAACTACTATAAATATTATAATACTTTTTAAAAGCCTGTTCTATTCAGTATTATTAAATTGCTACATCCTTTATTTTTAAATAAATAGTTTATTTATTTATAAAAAAAAAAAATGCTGGGATAAAAATGTATCATTAAGTTTGTATGAAGTCAATAAAATTATAAAATTGTAAAATTAAATATTTAAAATTTTATTGACTTTGTATATTTGACGATTCATTTTTACTCCAGTTAAGCATTTATTTTTTATTTATTAATTTACATGTATTAATAATTTACAAATTTTTATTTTATTTGTATTTATTTGTTTTAAGTTAATACAAATTAAGTAATTATTAATCATCACATCTATTTTTAAAAAGTAATATTAAGAAATAAAATAATAATCAAAGATAAGGCAACTTGTAAAATGTTTTAATATTGCATATTTTATAGTTCTTCTTCTCCTTAGCCTTTCTCCAACTATTTGGGGTCAGCCACCCTAGTAATAAACCTCCACACATCTCAATTTTTTATATCACTTAACCTACACACACACACACACACCATCAATTGTATCCAACCATCTTTTTTTTTGGTCTTCCTCTTCCTCTTTTGTCTTCATTTTCATAATCACTCTTACTGCTTTTGTTTCCTCTTGCCTCATTACATGTCCAATTCATCTCCGTCTATTTTCTAGTGATGGGAATAATCGAATGACTCGATTATTTAAAATCATTCAATTATTATTTTTTGATTATCAAAATAATAGAATGATGTGCTATTAAAATTTGGTCAACTTGCCATAGGTTCGCCACCCCCTCTATACCATATTTAGTCACACTACACTCCTGTTTTTAGCCTCATTGGATTATCTTATCTCATAAAACATCTGATGCTCATCACCATTTCATCCAACCGCACTTAATCCTGTTTTAAATCCAAGCTTAAGTCCCTATATTTTTATTCAATTGATCTTAAATATTTAAAGTTCTCAAATTCACCTATACATCACCGATTATTATCATTGGTCTCTTCATATCCTCAACTTCTTGGTATCTTCCTCCGAAGTCATACTCTATATCAGTGGTTCCCAACCGGGGGGAATTCCTCCCAAGGGGGAATATATTTTTGATGATATAACGAGAATTTTATTTGCTCTGCGAGCATTAATCCCAATTATATCGACATATCTCTGTGAGTCAGGCTTTTCCACGCTTTTGCAAATAAAAAGCAAGCAAAGAAATCTCAAGTACCTGTAAAATAAATTGTACCAACTTTTGACAATGACAGCTAGGCATATTAAAAAACCTTTTGATACATATATGTATATTATGTATTATATTACACAGACTTCAATTTACTAATTCATTAGATTGTATATGATAAAGTTATTTTTATCATTTCTTGATAAATATTTTTATCTGAGTAAGATATATTTAACAAACATGTGTATATTATTAATTTAGAATAAATAAGTAAAATGTTATTTACATTTAGCTTTATCGGAACATTCTTCATCTTTTTTCCCACAAATTCTAGAGTAGTTGTCTTCTAAAAAATTGAATGTAACAAATAATATAATAAATATATATAAATATATATTATAAATAATATTTTAAAACTTAAAAAAATATATATTGTACTTGGCATGTAATACATGGCACATTGGCAAAACATTAGAGTGAAATTTGCTTCACATTCCATTATACAGTTCCGTTGAGTATAAGTTCTATAGAACCTCAATTGTTTTTCGGCTGAATATACACATTGACGTTTTTCTTTTTCTATATTAGCTAATGCTGGTGTAGCCATTCCTACGGTAGGGTGAATTTCTATTGAGGTCTCTCTACCTGGAGATACAAAACTTCCAAATGATGATATTTTTGGAGTTTCTACTGGACTATGTAACATTATCTAAAACACAATTTTCTAATTTTAATATTTGATGATTATTATTTGTATATATTACTTTAAATCCATAGCTGACTTCTGATGAACAGTAATATTCCTCTATTTCAGCATCCAAAACAAGAGTTAATCCTAGATGATTACCTGCACCCCAGGGTCTCCAAGGTATAAATTCAGCTGGTGTATTTGGTGGGTACCCGTTTTCAGGGGTCCAATTTGCAGACGGATTTGGAAAGGTAACATTTAAATAAGATATATCTTTTGGGTTCCGAAATATGTAATCTGACTTAACTTTATTAAAAGAACAACAGATACCTTCATCTGTTAATGAAGGGTTAAATAGTTCTGAACAATCTTTAGGGTTATTTGCCCATAGACAAGATATTATCATTTCATGACAAGGCTGAGATACTCTAATCATAAATTTTTTTAATGAATCCCAATCACCAGTGAAATTGTCCATAGAAGAATCCATTGATTGTGTATCTTCATCACAAAAATCACTTAATAAACGACGATCAATATCTGCTTTGAGTTTAGAAGAGCTACACACAAATATACTTAATATTATTAGTGTTTTATAAATTTAGTGTAAAACACCCTTTTATGAATTCCATTATTATTTCTTTTATTAATATTGTTACTACGCATATAGTATCAGTATAATAAATGCATGTAATAAATATATAAGTAATTAATATCTATATTATCTTATATAAATATAATCTCTTGTAATTTTAGCCATATGTTAGTATTTAAATATACAGTTTCTTTTCATAAGTGAGTAGTGAAATACTAATAATTCTCCATTGTATTGTACTTTTCCTACCAAACATCAATCAGTATTTATTTCATGTTACATGCTTATTTTGAAAACAATTTCAAAAAAATTACAAAAGCTGTGATAAATATAAAATAAAAATTATTTAAGTTATAGTTTTTTATATGAGCTCTTAATTTTTAATTTTATTTTCAAATAAAAATATTTACTGTCTAATAATTTATGCAATAAATTAATGTAATAAATTATAAATAATAATTGCTGGTCAAAAATAAATGAACGTGAAGAAGAATATCCTACTAGTATAGAAACTCAAACTTTAATGAATTAAAAAATAATCACATAGAACAGGACTCTACATCATTGTAATTACAACTTTGTAAAAAATTCTTTGATCAGCCTATCGCTCTTCAAAACATAGTTATTAAAAATATTAGAAATACTAGCTAAAGAAAATTCATCATTATTTCTAAATTAATATTTTTGATAAATAAAGTTTATAAATAACTTAATTAAAATTAAACAATTTCTAAAACTTGGAGACCCAAGAATATCAATAGATTTGAGTAATCTTGGTAATTATTTGGTAAAAAAAAAAGTGCATGGATTTAGTTAGGTTCTTCTCACTATTAGATATTATGTTTTAGTAACTACTTAATCAATATGTTTGAAAAACTTGAGTCTAAATTCTAAAGTAACATTAACTGTTTTTAGTTTTAAAAATGTATGGTTTTCATGTAAAACTTTTTGTGCAGATTTATTACCCTAAAATATTAATAATAAATAAATAAATATTAAAAAATGTATTGTAAAGATCCTGGTCTTCCTAAGAATATAAATATGAAATTCATGAAAGTTAATAAATATTAATTGTTCCTATGTTTGTATATAACTGTGTAACACATTACTTTTCTAAAATATTTCGAGCGACCGATTTTCTTGCATTGTTCATATTGCATATTGTTATCGCAGGAAATGGTATGCTTGTAAGTTGAGTTGCTTTTGGAGATAGACTGATGATTACGGGCATATCTTGCCATTTATGAACCAAGTTTGCTATAAAGTAAATTGCTGTTATAACAGCTAAACCAAAGGATATTATCCAAAAACTCCTTAAAATAGTAATAAAATAATATTATTAATAATATTGAAATATTTTAAAATTAATTTCACCTTTCGCTTGCACTAAGTTTATTATCACCAGCATATCTAAGTCCATGTAAAGTAGAATTCTGTGAATAATCATTTAACATCCTTCTCCATTTAATACTATTTTTCATTTTATTAGTCTTTGGTTTTACATGCATATTAGAGTCATTATTTTTTATGATCCATTTTGATTTATATTTAATGTTAAAATTATTACGATTATATCTACTTAGTGGATACTTATATGGTTCAAAATCTTTAGAGTACATGTTGGAAAGAATATTTTGTTGAACTCAGAAAGAAAGTAGCTAATAGTTGAACAGTTCAAAAGCATTAATCACCAACAATATATATGTTATTACATAAACATGCCTAATAGCTTTTATATAATGAATATGTATAGTGTGTTGGTGTATTTACTAAAATAATATTCAATGTAATTATACTTCAGTGTATTAAATGTTTTTTGTTGTTGTTGTTGTTAACCTAAAGTTTGCATTTTTTCTTTATAGCTTTTTAACTTAATATACATATATTATTATTGTAAATATTAAAGCCCTCACAATTTCTTAATGTACCATAATATAATATTATACATATTTGTTTTAGGTGAATATGAATGGCGTAAAAGAAAAAAATGACGAGATTTCTACAATTTACAAGTAAGTGAAAACGATGAATGATAAGTAATGGGAAATATGCATTTTTGAGATATTTTCCCTAATTAATTTCCTTATTCCTCGTAATTTAAATTTATTTTACATTCCGTTTTATAAAACAAATACTTGTACAAATTCATTCCTCCCTAAAACTCTTATTTTAGCCAATATTATTTCTATTACACATTTCTATTTCAAAACTAATGCTTTAAATTTTCTTAATAATTAGTTAACTATATATCTATTGTTTAGAAACTATAAAATGTTTTTAAAAATTTTAGTAATTTTTAATAACCACTATTACTGTCATTGTACTTATTATTAATGTTTTGAAAACTTATTTTATTTAATATTGTCTTATAATTTTGCAACTGTTTGTTAGGTATTTTTTGTTATCAATATTTTATCGACATTTTTTCTGTTAAATTAAATTATAAAAAAAAAATAAAAATTTCTTGGTTTTTTAAGTTTAGGAGAGAAGGGCTTTAATCTTAGCTTTTTTATATGAAAAGGTAAATTTAGAGGGGGTCTGCACTTCAAACATTACATTTATTTATGCACTTCCTAAATTTGACATAGTTGATCTTGTTTATTACTTATTGTATGAGTGTTTTTAATGAAATAGCAAGTTTGACGTATCAAATAGAATTAACATTAATATAAAATATATTATTTTAGTTCAATTTTTAATTTTCTTAAATTATAAGTAAAAGGATATTAAATATTCTAAATTTATAAATTTTATAAATCATTTTATAATAAATATGTTATTATCGTCCTAGTTATTCAAATTAGGTTTGTATATAATTCAAGATATAATTTTTTTTTTATTTATTTAAATAATTCATAATCTATACAGCAGCTAGTAAAATAAGTAAATTTTATAGTTAATAATGGTTAGTGATAGGAAGATTAACATTTATGAGCAGGCACTCAGCATTACCCGGCCAGGTACATTTGAATTATTGTAATAGTTGTATTCTAATTTATTTTTTTTAGTTTTTATTTTAGTAGGTCTCTAAAAGACATAGTTAAGGGGGAACAAACAAAGAATAAATATAATTTGGGTACATTTAAATCGCGACTAAAAATAAACATTAAAATATTACAAATAATTTAATTTTAATATTAACTACTAAATTTACCTGTGTATACTCAGTTTTGACATTAAATAAGTTAAGCTATTCACTATTATCGATATCAGTGGCGCATCCACGAGGGGGAGGGGGTTATGGGAGTTCAAACCACCCTTTTGAGCTTATTTTTTAATGTTATTTTTAATAATTGCTTGCGTTTTGTTACGATCAATATCAATAGATCAGTTGCGTTCAATATTAACCAAGTATCCAAATATGAAAATGTAATATAATTTACAGGTAATAAATAGGGCCCGGAAGTTCATGCATTTGCATGTTTTTAATGAGTGCATCAAAAAGTTAGTGGATGAACTACAAATTTGAATCACCATCGGATGAGTTCAAAAATGAAATTTTAGTTTGCATATTTTCGCATATTTTGAGGTTTTTTACGTAAATGTGCATATTTTTGAATAAAATTGCATTTTACTTGCCATATATATTTTTTTTTATTAACGTTTCATGAAAATTTCGGGCTTTGAGTATATTTCATAATATATTTGTTAATAAATATGTCTTTATAAAAACGTCGCCAATATAAAATAAAAACCTGTTTGAAATTATAGGTCGTACTCTAATAATTTAATATTGTGCAGTTACTACTTACTACTACTTACTTTACATCCCGATAGGCGATAAGCTGGTAATACTTCTAGCTAAATTAAATTAAAACCTTGAGTAATTGACAATCCTTATATTCTTGAATACTCTGATGACAGATCCGAAGAACTATTGTTTGGGGAAGCATTTAGTAGGTAATTCCAAGTATTCATAGTATGATTTAATGACTGTCGCGATTGTCGTGACAGCACGATACAAAAACGGTCTGAGAGTCCGAGCACAAGGTTTAGTCGTGTGGTTTTTTTTTTTTTATCGGTTTCTATTAATTTTAAAATGCCAAAAGTCGAGACGAATCGAATTTATAGTTTATTTTATTTTTTTTGTCTTAGTTAATAGAATATACAGTTAAGTGGCCGAATTTAGTGAACAAATATTTGCATCCGATGGAGTTGTTTTATTTTGTAAAATGTGCGAAATAAAGGTGAACAGTGACAAACGTTTTTACGTAACTCAGCATTTAAAAACTGAGAAACATGCTGGAATTGCTAATCGTCAAGCTAAAAAAAAATAGTACAACGTAACCGCTTATTACAACTCTATCATCACGAAAATCTGATTTTAACAAAGTTTTATGCAAAGCATTGTTAAAATCAAACATTCCGTTGGAAAAACTAAGCAACACCCATTTTCAATCATTAACAAAATAATAAATACAACATAATATATTATATTAATTAATAATTAAATTGTGCATGTTTTCCCCATCTTTTAATTATTATTTTGACCAAAATCAAAAATAACTTGTGTCGACGTCGGCCACCAGCGCAACACCGTAATTTTTACAGCCTATATTCATTATTATTTATTATTTGATGAATGATAAATATAAAAAATTTATAGATCGTCTTGTTGAACTTATGTATTGAATATTATGAAATAAAGTATACTTAAAATTCAACTGAGTTCATATTAAATAGTTATATCTATTTGTAAAATTACACAAGTTTCGCTGTTAAAAAACTATATTTATATAAAATTATATGTAATAAGAAATTTTTTTTTTTTTTTTAATGAGATTTTAACGTTACATTATGATATCTTGACAATTATGTACATGAATCTGAAATAAATTAAGGTTTGTAAAGCTCACATTCTTAAACTCGGAAGCCTGATTGCAGAATAAAATTTAACGTATGTTTGATTATATTAGCATTGTCGGTTGAAAGAGGAATCAATATATATAAATATAACAATATTAATAAATATAACAAGACCAGAATTCCAATCCCGGGTTATTGTTACGTAGGATTTTCACTCCCACTAGGTTAATGTTATAACTAGCAAGTAGCTGATATAATACAGGTTTGATGTCAAGCACTCGAAACTTGATGGAATTTTTAATAGCAATGGCGGCGCCACCATAGCCATCAGGTCTATCGTCGCTAACTAGACGATAACCAAGAATGTTAATTCGTCTATGAGGAAGAAGCCATGTCTCTGAAAAGAGGGAAACTGAAACTGAGTTAGATGAAAATATATGCGGAATATCTATTAGACGTGCAGAAAGGCTCCTGGTATTCCATTGAAGGATAGTAAGAAGAATGTTGGATGAATCGTTGATACTAGACATGAGGATAGGAAATAACTAGGAATCCGATCCTAAGATCGGATTGCATAGGATATTGACAAGAGATGACTCGATTAAATTAGATAGAGTTTCAGGAGATATATGCTCCTGATTGTTAGAAATAATATTAGCATTGATTATAGAATAGATAGATAGTCCATGGTATAGAGATATTAGGCTACTATAATTATGTTTGTTCTAGCTGCCGATAGAATGCGTTCTATAATAGAAAAAATAATTATTTTACAATCTGTATAGATAAATACAGAACGAGCGTCGAGGGCTGCCGCACTGGGCGGGGCGGGCTACGGGTGCTCATAACTCAGTATTGCATTGCGCCATTGTGGTCAGAGTTATTTATACATTTTATTGATATTTAATTCCTAGCACTTGTACCTAATGATTTACTATTTTAAATGATATGATTAAATCCGTTTACGGCGGAATTTTACAGATTTTACCGAAATTACTCAGTTTTTCAACAGTTTCTCACAATTTGTTCTAGTAGATGTGCATAAAGAAAAAATACAATTACTTCTTATCGAAATCCTAATCGCTCTGGCTGTTGGATTCTTGTTATAACCACCCTTTTGTCGAAAAATACTAAAAAGATTTTCTAATACATCCTGATTCAAACGGTTGGTCATTAAAAATACTATAGCATTAGATTTTTCTTCTTCAAAAAATTGCAATACACCATGGTCTGCTTAAAACCTTTAAAATAGGGTTGTGTTAATTTTCAGTTTTTTAATTTATGTAAATCTGTGAAGTATTGCGAAGCTTCTAATAAAAAATGTTTTACAGTACCTGAATCAGTTAATGCGCAGAGATATACGAGTAGATTATGGCTATATAAAGACCGGCTATTTAAACAATCAAATAAATTATTAATGAACTTAATAAAATCTGCCGTGTTTGAAGCAGTGCTATTTAGAAGTTGTCCTGTTTGTATGCAAGTTCGGATTGTTGCTGACATTGAATTGCTTAGTAATTGTGTGGCTAATTTAACACGCATTTTTTGAAAAGAATTTGGATAAATATGAGCATCTGTTATTTTAATGAGAGACCTACTTTTATGATTTTTTTATGTCTCACTCATAAGATTTTTTTATGTCATCAAATGAGATTATAATATCACCTTTAATAAAACAGGCTTCAATTAAATTATTTCTTACACTTTTAATTAAATGTGGAACGTCAAATATAGAAAATATTTTATTATTATCAACATAAAAATATGGGCTATCTTCTGAAATATTTAATGATTTTAAAGTACTTTGATTATTTGTGCCTTGATCGCAAACAACAACTTTTGGACACAATCCTACTTCAAATAAATTTTTAAGGACGTCAATTATTAAATTTTTGAAATTGATTTTGTCAACACCAGAATGAGAAAGAAAAAAGGCGACTGGAAATTTCCACGGTGAATAAATACCTCGAGCCATAAACACCAGAACACAGTTAGCACTTTTATTTGTCCTGCCATATTGACCTAGTCTTCAAAACCTTCAATGAAATCAAATTCTTTGGAATATTCTATAAATTCTTTTATATACATCTCATCGAAACAAACAGTGCATACTTTTTCTTTATAATTAGTTGATTCAATTTTTTTTTTTAAGATGACTGAAAAATATTTGATTAAAACCTGGTAAGAATTTTGATTGACCTATTCAAAGACGAATTGTTGAAAGTCCTGGTAAATTTACTTTTTGGGAACGTAAAAATGTATATGTACTGGGTGATTTATAATATAAATTTAAAGCCAAATTTTTTTTCATTTAATGTCCATGGACGTTGTCTATCTTTTAATTGCATAGTCACAATTGCTTTGGAGTTAATTGATGAAAATTTATGTAAATTTATTGAATTTTTTAAATTATTATAGCGATTAAAACATCTACCTCTTTTTTTAATTTTGAAATATGTGTGAATTTATTATGAATAATTTTATTTTTTTGTTTTAATTTTTGTTTTAAAATTAATTTTCTAGGAGTATCTTTTTCTAACAAATCACATTTCCTTTTTAAATTTGAGTCTGGCATTTGTATTATATCTGTAATTTTAGTTTTATTAGGAGTAGATAACGATGAAGAGGGGCTAGAAAAAACTAACTCTACCATGTCTGATTTTGTGTGTGTATAAGTATTTACTGGAGTTGAAATTGTAAGACATTCTTGTTCAGATGCATCATTTTGGTTAAAACCTAATAATATAGATGGTTGTTGTTTTTGGTCAGATTTATATTTATATGGAATAGCAGTGCTTACTAAACGGATTTTATTAAATATATTTGTAAAGCTCTCGGGGGGGAAATGCTCTTGACAAATGCACCTATTGTGAAGGTTTTCCTGTTCAATTGAGAACAAACTTGAGTTTTCTGTAGACGTAGAGATAAACCAAATATAATGATTGTTTGAAAATAATCATACATAGGTATTATGGAAATTTATTGGTGTAATGACCATACTAATTATACGTTTTGATAATTAAGCAAGAAAAAAAATAAAGTATCCAACTATTATTACTCCAGTGTAATAAATAATACGTTTTTTGTTATATATTAAAGCATTATTAAAATACTTTAATAAAAATATTTAAAACAAATTTTAAATAGGTATTATTTATTTTTTATAATTAATTAATTAGTACTTAACATGAACTTAGTGATATAGTTTTTTATATAGATTTACCTATATTGTTTATTATAGGTACCTACACCAAAACTCCAAAACCAAAAATTAGTTTATATGTGTTTGATAAATAATATACAAATAACAAAATAAGTTGCTAATAATGTTGTAATAATGTTCACAGAGTAAATCGTAAAATATTAACGAAATAATGATAATAAAATAATAATTACTAATTTTATCGATTATAATGGGAATAAATATAATGGTACTTCAATTTTTCATTATACATGAAAAATAATTCTATAAATAGAAAGACGGTATTTTTCGCCGACCCACTTCCCGTCTTCATGACTATCTATGATAGAGGTACCACCACCTTGCATCTAGCTCCCACCGCGTTCGTCGTTCATCTACCTATGAGAGAGGTACCACCTCCTTGCATCACAGCGACGCCAGCGCTCCATAGCGGTTGCATCTTACGAGTAGTCGCCAAATATTAACATTGCGTTGACTATCTATCTATTCTATAATCAATGATATTAGTAATGAGACTTGACAAGGCCTTAACCACCTCTGATAGGAGGGGCGCAGGAGCTGAGCTCACTAGGAGATCTGGAGAGTCACCGTTATTTTGGGATTCAACGTAAGCTAGGAAATTACCATTAGGAGTTAATGGGGAGGAGATAGCGATTGGGAGCCGAGGTAAGGCTGAAGATCTTTGATTGTTGTTATTTTTTCTCTTTCTTTTTTGATGGTTTATTAAATTATTGTTATAATTTAAATCTAGAAATGAGGGGGAATTACTAGTGAGATTGCAAGGAATTATTGTGGGTGCATTAGTACCGGAAGAGACATTTGGTGTAGGGCGATCATGAGAGACAACTTGAGAAAAAGTGTGAGCTTTACTTACAAAATTATTGTTGTTGAATTAAACAGCTTCTGGGAAGGTTAAATTTTCGACAGCCATAATTTTTTTGATTTTCTTCTGTTTGATCCACTCTGGGCAGTTTCTGTCTGATGAAATGTGACTGCCCTTGCAGTAGAAGCAGATTGGGTCCGTGGTGGTAGCCGTGGGGCACGATAAGAGGTTGTGATTGGCTTCAGAACAATGTAAACACCGAGGTTTGCTTTGGCAGTATTGTCCTGTGTGGCCAAATCTTAAACAATTGGAGCATTGAACCGGTGATCTTATACTGGGGGAAACCTTGATGCGTACTTTGTAAATTGAAATAAAATCAGGTATAGAAGGTGATAAGAATTTTAATTCTACCAAGTTGAAGAAGGTACGCATGCTATCATTAGCTTGATGTGGAATAATGCGACTAAAGGATGCAACGCAGTGGTCTGGATCTAGACCATCAAAGAAGTCCGATTCTGATATCAGCTGGTCTAGTCGAATAACATCTAGACTGTAAACCAATGTTGAAGGAATAAAATTAGTTAAGCCATTACTCTTAAGTGGGTTTTCTGAGAGACAAGTGTTGGCGTTAGTGACGCTGTCGAATGTCAGTCTTACTCTTGCGCCTAAAGCTTTGATTTCCGTAACACCAGTAACCTTTCCGTGTATAAGTTTGCCTATCTTCATAGGGTGCAATTTGCCCGGCTGCAAATTTTTGTCGATAACGTCAATTATTTCGTATAGCGGGCTCTGATAGGAATCCGAGAAAGAGAATAAATTGGCATCGGTGATCGAATTATTTACAATTGATATACCTGAACTATCATTGCCATGACCATACGAGGTAGAATGATTATTGTCAATAGAATTAATTGCGTATCGATTTAGGAGAAACTGGATTTGAATTGTCTTATTTGACTTATTGTTCTTACCCTTTTTCGAATAAATAGAGAATTCATGCAGAACAGGTTGTTTCCTCGTTGTGGTTACCTTGAGGTTGGTGGTTTTGCGATCTGGAAGTTCGTTATTGCCGCCTCCCGAAGAAGACGACATTGTCGTGTATTATATTAAAATAAATATATAAGCTATGTAATTGCACCGCTGATAAGATAGCTAGCAAGCGATATGCGTCAGCACAGGTCGAGCCCAAACTGTAATAAGAAATTTACAGAGTAAAAACATAGATTTAATAGGTGCTATTGAAAAAGTGTTATTTAATATTAAAGAACTGAGAAATTACAGTAAATTTGAATTAATTGTTTTAGAAAAAGACAAATTTATTGAATCAAAAAACGATAATCTTTTGTTTTCACCTTTAGTTCATTCTAGAGTAAGACGCATTAATAAAAATGCCTGGTGAAATTGCATTTGATGAAGAATTTGCTGATCCAGTTTAAAATTTTAAAATAAAATCATATTATGTTATATCGGTTGTTGTTTCTATACAGATACAGGAACGATTCAATGAAAGTTCAACTCCATTACTTAAAGATATTTCTCTTTTTCAACAAAAACATTTAAAGGATGTATTAAATAATGCTTCAAACCTGCCTGTGGATGCATTCCAAGGATTTGAATATATATATATGGAAAATTTGTGTCTGCCATAGATCTAAGACGGGAATATGTTCAATTTGCAAATGCATATTTTAATTTTGAAAAATTCATAAAACTTTCAAAAAGAATTCACAATGTATCAGATAATATTTTTCTTGAAGATACCGATGATGATCAAGATTTTGAGGAATCTGAATTTGGACCTTCTGATCCTGAAAAATATGAAGATTTGACACCAATACAAACAATTTTTAATGTATGTCATATTACTGGCTTAAAAGATGTTTTCTCTGCAATGTACTTCGTAAATTACTTCATTAATTGATTAAGTTAGTAATTATTTGTTACATTATAGTTACTTATTGTTAACTTATAAAATATATTTATTTATTAAATTATATTAATTATATTAATTATATCATTACATATTATATCTACCTATATTTTTTCATTCTACAGAAAAAAATCATGAATTTTCCTCAGTTCCTTACTGTATTTATTATTTATACTTCATATGTATATAGTTTTGATTTATAAAAATCAATATGTAAAAAAAATGTATACAAGAAAACTAGTTTAGCCAAAATTAAATTAGAAATTAACAGAGAAAAGCGATCCAAATACATTAATACAAGAGTTTTTGTTACACTTACGAAAATATATAAGAACAAAATGTACAAACATTTTCATAGGTATTAATATTTTTTTGATAACAAAAAATGGATTTTGTAGTACTCTAAAAAAAACATATCTAATATCAAAAATAAATTTTTACTGGATGTGAACTATGCCATACCCTATTATTTATGAATAATTGTACAAATACTAAATTATATTACGTGACTGATGCCTGATGATAATGTTGAGGTTGAGTCATTATAAGGTATAATGTATAGATTTAATTTTTGGATTTTGGGTGGGTGGGTGTTTGGTAATTTTTTACTAGTTTGTCACTCCATTTTAAATTGAGTTCGGCGCCACTGTCTGGAAGTGTCATATTATATATGATGGGATATTCTTTAACAATAGCTATTAATTGTTCAACTTTATTGGTCATTTTTATTATAAATAATAAATTTTAAACAAGAGAATCATTCATTCAAACACCACGACGTTAGATTCAACTGCAAGGTGTACGATTACGATGAATAGATATATGTTTGAATATAAAGTCAAAATATATCATACAATGTAATGATAAGCTTTCTATAGATATAATATATTAATAATAAAATGTAGATAACTCATAGTTGGGAATTTACAACTGATTATCGCAGCGGTAAGCGAAAGATATAGTGTCTGCAGCGAAAAATAAAAATATCGCACTCAATCTTACGGTAACATTTTCGTCGCGGTATTAATTTCGCGATAGCGAGTGCGCTCATATTAAAACGTATGGACATTAAATTTCGCTGCCGCTACCGCTTCGGTTTGAGCGGACCTTAATGGGGGGCATCGGCGCAACTAGGGGGGACTTAAGGGGCTTAGTCCCCCCTAAAATGTATTATAGCCCCCCATATTTTTTTGATTATTTAAAATTTAATGATAATTTAAGTATGGGATAATGAGATACATACTAAATAATATGAGTATATGAATATTATAATATATATAAGAATCCTACAGCTAGAACGATTAGAACGTTATTTAGAAGTACTTGTATATTTTCATTATTCACTTCTATAGGGGCGAATTTTGAAAGTATTATTGAAAATATCGATTATCAAACAAACGATCAAGTGTTAATTCTAATGGAGGGAGAACAGATAAATAATATCAAAATGATCAATCTTCAGATACCAATTCAGAATGCAGTGTATATGATACAGATGTATCAGTTCCAGAGGATATTAACACAATACCAGTCACATTAGAAGATGGTTCGGCCACATATTTCGCTGGATATCTAGTGTTGAAATGTATGAAAAAATTTGGTTGTGAACATTGGCGCAACTAAGGGGGGACTCAGGGAGGCTTAGCCCCTCAAAATGTATTATTGCCCCCTCAAATTTTTTGATTATTTAAAATTTAATGATAATTTAAGCATGGGATAGTGAGATACATACTAAATAATATGAATATATGACGCAGAGAATCATTCAAAAGTAAATTGTAAAAATATAAAATATTATTATAGTTTATTTTGTAATTCCTACAATCCAACATAATTAATAATAATATTATTATCTAATAAATATGACGGACGACAGTGGAATATTGCGGTGGTATTATGTCATATTTTATGTAAAACATACTACATAAAAGTAGGTACATGATTTTTAATAATATAGTATGGTAATAGTATTTTATGATTGTTTTTATTTCAATTAATAATTATTGTTCTATGGCTGCGGCAATGCGAAGCCCCCCATGGCTTACATTGACTAAATTTATTTGTAGGGCTTCAACCCCCCCCCCCCCAAATATTTTAGACCTAGTTGCGCGAATGCCCCCCCTCAAATAAGCCCTTAATACGAAACGAGAAACACGAAACGCGAAATATGCATAGTGTGGAGCTACCTTTACATTATCAGTTGTTATATAGAACTATTGTATACTTTACTAGTTTAATGACACATCTAAACTCTGTAAGTATTTGCATGATTATTTTTGAATATTATGAATCCCGATAATAATAATAATAGATCTACGTATTTGTTTAGATCTTATTACCTATTAATGATAGATATAAATAAAAATAATGCAATTATAACAATACCGAAATTAACCGTAAATAACCTTTACAAAAAATTATCGGTTCCGGTGAGGTTCTAGTTATAAAATTAATTTTAATTAAGGTTTTGGTGAGGTTCCGGTTCTCAATATTCAAAGGGTTCCGGTTCCAAAACTGGTTCTTTTAGGTACGGTTCCAGTCCCTGGGCGAAATGGAACGTGAGACTAAAGAATCATATACCTTTGCAATGTGACTTGATATTGATATAGGTTTATAACGTTGTTAATATCACCAAACTTAAATATTGGTGTAACAGCACTAAGTTTAATAAATCCGGGTTAAAACAATCATTCGGTGATTTTTGAAAAATAATCCATGATGAATAATATATTGATGAACGTATCATTTACAAAAATAAACCAGAAATACCATCAGGTCCTTCTGATTTTTATTATGTAATTTAGTAAGTACTTATTCAACATCACTGACATCAATGTAACAGTTACTTGGACAGTCATGGTACAGGTAAGGAGAAACGGATTCTTAATCGATCTGGACTGAGTATAAACAGAACTAAAATGTTTTAAAAACAGATTAGCAGGCTCTTTATCATTAGAACTGGTATTCTCATTCAGATTAACTACTTTAGGGATAACTTGGGTAGACTAATTCTTTTTAGCAAAATTCCAAAAATTAATCGGATTTGAATAAAAGTTTAATTTAGTTCGTTCAATAAAATTCCTATAACATTGTTTAAACATAAACTTATATTGTGCATGCAGTAGAGAAAATTTATGATAGTCAAGTAGGTTATGTGTTAAGTGGCATGAGCTTTTCTTTTTTGAAACACAATATCAATCAATTCCTTTGAAAACCACACAGGAAAATTAGATTTATTTTACTGAAGTTATTATATTATTTTAATTTATAATAAAAAGTTTTACTTAGAATTGTTTTTCATGTGAAGTGTTATAATTTATAAATTTTTTTGTAAATATGGTCTCTTATTTAGATTGCTCTGAGTAACCTGACATTATGTTGACTTCAACTGTTGTATATTCTATGTTATAATCCAGTGTTGGTTTGGACCACCCGGATACCCGGTTGTCACTGGTCCCTGAAATATATTTTTAAAATAGAGACCCAACGCAACCACGCTAATATAAAAATTATAGAAATTATTTTCCTAAATTAAATTAAAATTATGTTATTCTTATCTTAATCTTGAAATATTGTTGAACAGATTTAATAGAACTAAGTATAACAACTAAAGTTTATACATTTTCATTCTCTTAATCATAATTGAATAAATAACAATACTTTGAAAAATAGAGTTAAGTTTTGTTAACGATCACATACACTAACACAATGATAATTTGATAATGTTGATTTTAGAAAAATATAAAAACTAAAGTGATTTAAAATTCATAGTAGAATTTGAGCATATCGAGAAAATATTTGTAGGTAGTTATTGAATCTCACTCCATTATTGTGTTGTTTTATTAATTTATTCAGTAATTTATTTTTAACTATATGTGTTATTAATATTATTGATGTTAATAAATGGCATATTTAGATTTTATTAATATATTAAAAACATGTTTTATTTTTTTGGGTTTTTAGAATATTTAAAGAATTATATTTGAAAGCTCCACCAATTTTAAAAGATTTATCAAGTAAATCTATAGATATTGATTACAAAAAAAACCTAGATGATCATATAGATTTTATAACCAGTAAGTTTATTATATTTTATCAAAAATATTTATTTGCTATTTAATTATTTTATTTTTATTTTTAAGTTGAAAAATATTTTCAAGATAAAAAGTACTGTTCAATAACTGATGTAGTTAAAGATATAAGACTTGTGTTTTTAAATTGTTACAAGTTTTATGGTACTGAAAGTGATCATACAATTAAATCATTAGAACTTGAAGAACTATTAGAAAAAGAAATTAGTTGCCTAAATGAGTAATTACTTCTTTTATTTTCTAGGGTTTATATCCAAATTACTTATTCTATCATTGCTTTTAGGTATTACAGAGCATTAGCTGATATTAAACTTACCTTCAAATTGCTTGACTTAGATGAAAAACCAATATCCATTGTCCAGTACCCAAAAGGTATGTAGTATACAATATTATTTTTATTGCTTTTGATTAATTCATAGCAGTGGCGTATTTACGGGGGGGGGGGGTATGGGGGATAGATCCCCCCCCCTTGACCTTTTTTTTTTCCTAGGTAGCTATAAGTTGTCTCATTTTCTCTAATATTCTTAATATGATATTACTTTCAAGCATGTATGTTTTCTGTTTTCTAAATGTTCTAGTCGTGGTAATTGTACCGCTCTGATAGTCTGATATACTAATCGCCACTAATCGTTTATCGTTGGCGGCATGTACGACTATCAGGCAACAAAAACTATACCTATATTATGGAGTACTGTATTTTGTACGTTTCTGCGAATTATTTTTCATGCAAGAGTGTTTATAATAAACCCGATAAGCAATCGGTAAACAAAACAAAATGACCATGAGGACCGTGGATTAACCATAAGGCGGCCGGGCGGGTTTATTTTTAGAAAATTTGTTACTAGTAGATTTATGGCTAATGTATAGCTATATATATATATATATTTTATCGTATGATATTGTGATTCGTTAAAAGTAGATATGTACGGTCGTTGGACGTTGACGGATAGCGACGCCGCGCCATTCCGAGTACTGACTTACTGCCGAATTGACTATTGTTCGACTTTATTTTTTGCGTCTTGTAAGTTGTAACTGTGAAGTTTTAAGACAATATGAGTAATACTCAAAAACAAAAATAAACTTTATTTTCTTATTTTAGTACAAATAAAAAAATTTGTTTGGAAAATGATGAGGTAATTATAAAGATTAATTCTTATTTTGCCTTGATCCACACTAACCTCAATAGGTAACAAGTTAAGGGATTTTAAAAATGTATATTATGTACGAATTTATGGGTGTTAGGATGTATTATTATATATTTCATCCCCCCTAGCAAAATTCCTAAATACGCCACTGATTCATAGAACTTATGGAATGTTGTATTTTAGATTGTTATGATTCGATATTATTGAAATCAGTAGCACACTGTCACCCTGAACGATTAAAAAACGAAAATTATAAAATATTGTGTTCTACTAATGGTGTAGATAATGCCCATGTATTAGAAGAACTAACAGGTTGGGAAACAGAAATTTATTTTATTGATCATTATCAATATATTAGTTCAATGTGGGAGGTAAACTTTTTTTTAATATATGCTAAACTTATATTTTTGTGTCAATCTGAACTAATTTAAAAAATAATGTTTTAGTTACCAGAAATAGGTAACTTTCTGGCAATTATATTTAAAGAACTTGATATTGACATAATAAATCAAGGTATAATTGAAAGAATGTTTGTAATGCCTAAAGAATCAACAACTATGAGCAAAATCATGTCTTTTTTATTAATGCCAACTAAAAAAAATATAAAATCTAGTGATCAAATTATGCCTTATAAAGTTTGGTCTGAAAAACTTAGCAACAGATTATCAGAATGGTATAAAATATATCATGCAAAAGAACGAAATAAAGTAAATGTAAGAACTATTCATTTAAAAAATGTTATAAATTAATAGTTTTTAAATACTTTTATTTTAAAATATTATGTTGTAAATTTTTGTAGTAATGCAAATAGTAAAAATATATTATATTCTAGGTTATGAATTTGCTGGGTATCCATCCAGATTTTTGGGCTGTTGTAGGTGATGAAAATCCTCTAATTGTAAACGATTATTGTGAACTATCATATTTGGTTAAGGTTTGGCTCGTAAAAGGACTCTGTGATTATGTTACTGTAAGTTCATCAATTATTAAATAAATATAAAATCCTTAAAATATTGATTTTAAATTATATTTGTATTAAGTTATTTATTTCTTTTAGACAAGGCCGTATCTAGAAATTTTTTCAAGGGTAATCCAAAACATGTATATTGAATTTAGATGACTTATGATATTTGGTTAAAAATAAGACTTATTAGTCTTTTTTTATTAAAATATAATAAAATTAAATAAACAAAATTACTTTGCCATCTTATCACGTCAGATTTCTATATACTACGCGCGTTGGTTAGAAGTCTGTGATTATTATTATTAGACGCTATAAAAATATCTAAAAACAGTCAATGATTAATTGGAGCTTAAGTCATTTTTGGCTGAAAATATTTATGTTGGTATTAAAAGTAAATAATTATTTTAAACATTTTTAAAATATTGAAGAAATTTCGGGGGTATCCAGACACTCTGGACACTCCCAGATATGGCCTTGATTTTAGAGTTATAATGATTTTATATTAGAAGCTATAGTCATAATTCAAACTATTATTTTTGTTTTTCAGAATAAATATAAGACCATCAATGATATTATATTAAATTGCAATGAAAGACAATGTACAATATGGAAGAATGATTTGGAAACCGAAGAATATTTTTATTTTAAATCAATGCCTGATTTGAGGATATATTATTATTTTATTCCATATGATCAAGTAATGACTTTAGTAATTATTTATTGTTATTATTATTAATTAAAATTATTTTATTTATTTTTAGCCAAATCTTGAATTTCTTCAAACAGAAAAAATTAAAGAAGACACAAAGAATGAAGAACTATTGTCCAAATCTAGTAATAAATTTTTTTCGTATAATTTAAAATATTGAATTAAATTACTTCAATTTTTTTAGGTATTCCTAATATTTTTTTTTCTAATTTACGAGTACA
The DNA here is from genome assembly GCF_003268045.1 of Sipha flava. Taxonomy (NCBI): domain Eukaryota; kingdom Metazoa; phylum Arthropoda; class Insecta; order Hemiptera; family Aphididae; genus Sipha; species Sipha flava. Next base: position 3,147,309 of record NW_020273018.1, read on the forward strand.
ACCAAATGGAAAATATTTTAAAATTATAGCCGATTCTGTTCAAGGTTTAAGAGCATTCTTAAATGAACTTGATATTGAAAATAAATCTGTCCCTAATAACTTAATAAGTGCTTTAGAAAAATTCATTAGAGAAATTGAACCAGAAGAATGTAATCTAATTGTTTTAAACAATAACTCTAAAATAAAATTGTATAAAGAATGGAAATCTTATTCAGAGAGATATGAAAATGATGAGAATAAAGCAATAAGTTGGGAAAAAAAAGAATCAAAATCAATATCTCAAGGTAATTATTATAGTTTATTTATTTTTATTAGTTTTTTTAAGCCAATTTATTCTATAAATAAATGTATGGAAAAATATGTTTGGTTAACATTTAATTCCATTATACTATTGGGATATAAAACTTTTAAAGTAAATTAAGTATTACTATATAACTATAGATTGATAAAATCAATATTATTTAATAATTAAAATTATCAACAAAGTTTTTTTTTTTATGCATACTTTTTGTTTTAAAAACACTACTGCATGCATTGTATGTATAAGTTTTTTTAATATAACATGACATTTTGACATTTAAATTTTAGTTGTCAATAAAGAAATCATTTCGGAGAAACGAAAAAGATCTATTGTTCAACCAAAATATAATAGTAATAATTTTATACTTTATTCTGATGAATATGAAAGTAAAATTGATGAAGAATGTAGTGAAACAAATGAATCTTATAATGACTATAGTGACTCTGAGGACGAATGGGGTCTTATAAATCAGATTAAGACTAATATAACTAAACAAGCGACTAAACTTGAAGAACTCGAAAGAAAATTAATAAAAGAAAAGAAATTGTCAAACATCAACGAAAAAGTTGAACCTACTGAACTCCAAAAAAATCTAAATTCAGTTAAAAAAAAGTTAGTAAATAAAAAATGTGATTATTTTAGTTCAAATAACATGGTTAATGAAAAGAATATGAACGATATATTATTAATTGACAGTGAGGACGAAGAAGATAAAGAAATATTTGACAGCAATAAGTCAAATCATATTGTTGAAAATTATAAAAATGATGTGTCGAGTGATGAAGTTATTTTACTAATTGATAGTAAGAAAGAAGAAGATAATCAAATAATTGTAAGCAATAAGCCAAATCATATTGTTGAAAATGATCAAAATGATGTTTCGAGTAATGAAGTTATTTTACTAATTGACAGCGAGAAAGAAAAAAATAATCAAATACTTGCTAGCAATAAACAAAAACGTAAAATAGATAGCAGTACGAATAAAGAAGAAACAGATACTAAAAAAATTAATATTGGTGATTTAAAAGATGCAGAAATCATAACATTAAATGATGATAATTTGTACAGTTGTGAAATTCTTAGCAAGAATAACGAAAAAGGTATTTCTACAATAAGCAATTCTGTTGAATCTAACAAAAATGATGAAGTTATTTCAATTGAAGATGATGAAGAAATTCTTATTAGCGATGATGATGATGATGATATACAGTTTATTGGGTGCTCTATGAAAACTCAGAATTTAGATATTAATAAACCTTCAAGATTAAGGAATAATTTTAACAGATCACAAAATTGTATTTCCAGAAAAAAGCAAATAACTAATACCACTTATACTACTAATACCAATTATGTTAAACGCCAAGCACCACTTACAAAATCTAATATACCAAAGCTTTCACCAAATATTTCTATAATACCAGCTAATATTCATCTACCTAAAGATATCCAAGTCACTGTGGTAAAGAAACAAACTACAATGCCTGTGTATTTTAATTCTACCAAAAAAAACTTTGGGTCTAAGAGTGATCAGAATAATTCTAAAACTGTTAATGTAAAATGTAAAGTTATAACAAAATCAAATTATGATGGTGAAGTAAAGTTTTATATTGATTTACCAAATGGTAAATATCATCCTGTATCTGATGAGTTGATGAATCAATACTTAAAGGAGCATAATAACAGATTACCTGATTACTGGTTGGTACCTTTATCAGTAGAGGTAGCAAAAGAATATGGTTTTGTCTAAGTTATGTTATAAAAACATAATTTATAGTATCATCCTGTTTTACAAATGATCTCTATTTTACTATTATTATTATTTTAGAAATCAAATAAATATACTAGATCTTACAAATGTTATAATATTTTATTATATGATTTTTCTATGTTTAAATTTTAGATTTTGTTGTGCTGATTAATTTTAAATTATTATTTTTATTAAACAAAATTAGTTTCATCAAATTTAATCTATGTTGAATTACTTAACTTTAACATTTCCTATACTAATTTATGTAGTTAATAATGACTATTTTTATTAAAAACTAACTTTTTGTACGAGTTGTATGATAAATAATAATTATTTTAATAAAACAAGGTGCTATAATTAATATATTTTATATTAAATCTAAATGTTTGTTGTTTTTATTCTGCTGTTGTTATTTAAATTTGTTCTAAATTCTATGGACTACTACTTATCTACTACTACTTACTACTACTACTTGGTAGACTGAAGATATATAAGGTAGCATGTCCATCAAATCTTTTTTTTCTCATCCGAAATCGGAAGAGATTCGTTGTAAGCATTTCTGAGATGTAAACGTTAAACAGGTTTTTTTACTTTTCTACTGAGCTTTACTTCTAAAAATATTTTTTTATGTTTCACTATTTAATTCATTCTTATAATACAAAGTATGTGGAGAAGATTTTTCATAATGTAACCACTTAACATTATTATTTTGCTGTAATATTGGTATTATTATTTTAAACAGCTGACTTATCTTTAACAGTGATCAATATTATTCCGTGTATAAAGGTTTATGCCAAACTTAACTCCTCGTGCACCACAAAAAATTCGGTGTTAAAAGATATATGTACCTATTGGTGACATAACTCTTGTAGCACATAGTAATTGAGTTAACACTAAACGCACATTGAAATAACGCATTCAATAATGCAAAATGACATATATTTTGACACAATGTACGTAGTTTTTTTTTCTGCATTTTTTGATGTAAATAACTCATTTTACACAAAATGTTGACTTAACCCCTTTTTCACGCGCTACCGCGAATTATCATTATTATTTTATTATTTATAAAGTTTTGATTATATACCTAAGTATTGAGTAATTTGTTTAAAATTCATTTAAAATTTGTTTAAAATGGATAATAATTTAAAGTGTAAGGAATGTAATAAATCATTTAGTTTGAAAAAGAGCTTATGTGCTCACTTCAGGAAGTTTCATAGTATTGAACTTGTTGCACCAAAGTTTCAAAATTACAAATGTCAATATGTATGTACTCGATAGTGCTGAAAGAGATTTACCCGATGGTAGTACTAAAAAACATATCTTCTGTCATCGTTAATGGCATTATCGTAAGAAAGGAAAGGATTTAAGAATGACTAAATCTCTGGGGACAAATAAAATAAATAGAGCTTGTCCATCAAAAATTGAGATTACGACTTTGGAATCTGACAGAGTCTCAACTATAAAAGTCAAGTTTTGGAGTAGGTACTCATTGTGGTCATGCACATGATATTGGGCGTATACGATTGGATAAAGAAACAAAAACAATGATCGCAAGTAAGAATGAGAGTTTTAAAATTGAATAAAATAAGGGGATCTGTATAAACCTAGAATTTAAAAATTTGGAATGTACAAACCTGAATTGCACAAATCTGGAATGTACAAATCAGGAACTCCAAATTTAAAATTTAATTTAATATTAATTTTTAGTTTTTAGGGCATATTTCTTTCATTTTATACTTTTAGATACATATTTAAAATGATTTATCGTTTTGTCAATATTTTTCGTCAACCTTTTTATTTATTTATACAACCAAAATATTGATGAATTTAAAAACATGTTAACATAAAATGTTAACAGTAATAATAAAATGTATTAAATTAATAAAATAAAATTCTTTAAATGTAAAAGTACCTAGTTGTTTTTAGTAATATTGATTGTATTACAATTAATGTTTGTTTCTATTATACGATTTCTTAAATTTAAAGAAACAAATTCCTTGAACATTCCCGGTTTTTAAATCACCTTTTTAATTTTCCTTACTTGACAAATAAATCGACACGAGAGGGACGAAATAATATTCTTTAAAACTATTTTTGATTCATTTTTAATTAATTTTTTTTTATCACTAGGCAAATTACAACAAGGGGTCACGTGGGACCATATTTTAGATGATATTCGTGATGGAATAGTTTCTGAGACACAGCAACGGTTGTTCCTCCTAGAGCGTCAATTTATGTAACATTTCACGCGACTTCAATATCACATATTCTACAAAACGACACATAGATGATGCTGTCAGCGTGTCGTTATGGGTTGATGAAATGAGAAATCTTGGGGAAGATTCACCGATAATTTATTATAAAGCACAAGATGTTAATGATGATGATAATTCTTGTTTAGAAGTAAAAGACTTTGCCCTTATGATAATGAGTAAATTCTAGGCTCAGCAAATCATTAAATTTGGTCCAGATAAAATATATATTGATGGTACGCATGGCACCAATGCATATGATTTTCAACTTCATACATTCATGACTGTGAACGAATATGGAACTGGATGCCCTGTTGCATACTACTTTTCTAATCGAGCTGATGAGACGATTTTCAAATTATTCTTCAGCCAAATGAAATCAAAGGTAGGTGTAATTGAACCTGAAGTTTTCATGTGTAATGATGCACCTGCGTATTACAATGCTTGGAGTATCGTCATGGGAGATGTTCCACACAGACTTTTGTGTATATGGCACGTTGACCGAAACTGGCGAAAACATTTGTGTAAAATTAAAAGGAGGGCCGAAAAAAAATTCCTCGTATATAAGACATTGCGGGTTTTATTACAAATAACATCAGTTGATGAATTTAAAACATGTCAAGATCAAGTTATAAATGACTTATTAAAGGATGAAGATACTCATGCATTTGGAATATATTTTAAAGACAGTTACTCAAAACGATCTGAAGTTTGGGCTTACTGCTATCGATTAAAAAAAGGTATCAACACAAATATGTATCTTGAATCTTTTCATAAAGTTTTAAAGCATTATTTAGAAGGGAAAAAATGTCAACGTTTGGATAAGATAATAAATTCTGTTATGAAGATAAATAGAGACATAATCCTTAAAAGATTAATTAAAATATCGAAAAATGTTATGACATCTAAAGAGAAAAAAATTTGTGAAAGTCATACGCGAGGTGAATCAATTACAACAAGTTCAATTTGAGTTCTTGAAAATAAAAAATTATGGATTGTTAAATCAGTATCGGATAAATCTCAAGAATATTATGTTGCTAAAGTTGGAGGGATTTGTAATAGTTCTTGCTTGAAATGTCCAGTATGTAGAATTTGTGTACATACTTTCATATGTATTTGCACAGATAATATTATAAAAATGAATATCTGTAAACACATACATTCTTGTGCACTAGAATTTTATAAAGTAGTCGGCAGTATATGCAATAATAATATTAGTAATAATAACGATGAAACTAATGTTAATAATAACAAGAAGAATGATAATAAAATACATTTAGAAGATAATATTAGAGAAGAGAAAGAAGATTTACTGTCATTTATACAAGTCTCTCAAGAATGCAAACCTGAAACAAATGGAAATATTATTTCAAAACTAGGACTCATCTAAAAACTGTGTGTTGCAAGACAGATTAGTAAAGAAGACGCAAATTTAGTTGAAAAGAAAATGTATGATATATTAAAAACTTTGAATAAAACTGATAGAATCCATTATAAGACTGAAGAAAAAATAAATATTAGAAAAAATATTGATCTTCAACACAAATTGTATTCAACAAAGAAAAAAAGAATTGAAAAAAATCAACTCCAAAAGCCTTCACTCCATGAAGTAAATGGAATCCGAGAAGGGCTCGATGATGACAATCATGCTGTTAACATTCATGGTGTATTTGATCATATTTATGATCAACAATAAAATTTTGGTCAATCACCAAATACAATTATTTTGGTTTTAATGCAATAATTAATAAATAATGTGGTATTATAATAAAACTGATTTTAATTTATTTCATACATATTTCAAACTTTCCTTAGATGACATATGAGCTGCAAAATGCAAATAACAACTTTTAAATAAGCATAATTAATAAGCACATATAATTAAAACTAAAATAATATACTTATACTTATTTTTTATATAGATTTATATGTTTTATGGCTTAAAACATGTAAGCATAATATTAATTTATTATTATTAATATAATTTTTCATATAGCCACTAAAATTATGTGTCAGTATTGTATTATTAAATTTGTAGCTAATTTTCAAAGCAAGAAAGCCATATTTATTTTATGGTAGTTTACTTTTTTAATTCATTCAGTCAAAAAGGTAAAAATTCAAGACTGCCTTATTTCAATTTGTGATGTTTTTGCACTAAATAAATTTAACTAGAGTCAGTGGTTGAATTGGAAAAAAAAATAAAGGTGGACTCTAAATGTAGCTGAACAATTAGCGTTCCAAAGCAAATTAATCTAAAAAAAACCGTGGGGGACTTTGTCCCCCCCACCACCTAAATGCATCTACAATATAATTAAATATATCTAATGATTAACACAGATATCTATAACAAATAATAAACAATACTAATAGGTATTTATTTGTATTAATTCTATCAACACAGCAACACGTCTAGCAAATTTAAAATCTAAAATGTAAATATATAGCCACATGATAAAATTAATTAATCAATTAACTTTCAATTTAAAATAATTCATGTATTTTACTGTTGCCTACAAAAAGTAAATATTAAATTTATAGATTATAAATGTTACTCTTTAATTAGTATATTAATTTTTTTTTGTCAATATTAATTTTAATATTTGAAGTTTAATATTAGTCAAATAATTTATTTCATCCCGTCACATTATTTTTAGGACTAAGATTTGCTGAGAGTTAAATAATAATTATTTTTATCATAGTTATGTATAAGTATTGCTTTAAAATGTATGACCAAAAAAATTTAAGGAACTTTTAACTGTATTTATTAACTTTTTTTTTAGGTAGGTACTAGGTACTTAAGTAAAAAGGGCTAATAACTTTTTTTGAAAAATCAAGTTTTTTTTATAAATTTTATCAAATTACAAAAAAATAAAAATTGCCGGGACTGACGTTGATTGATAATCAGATTGTACATCAGTTTTTCTAATAAATTTTATTTCTACTTTTTTTTTTTTTTAAGGCGGGATTTATGAGGGTGGATTATCAAAAAAAAATAAAAGTACACCGGTAACAGGAATCTGCGCACGTCTATGATTTATTATTAAATTAAAGTGTTTTAATTACCTTGGTTATTGTTTTTCTTTTTATTGAAAAAGTCCGATATGGACAATTTTTGACGTTTATTCATATTTATTTGTTTATTGCTGACGTGACATGTAGGACTGTAGGAGTGCGGTTGAGGTGTTTACTATTTTCAACAAAATTACAATTTATAAATTACATACGCGAGTACGCGACAAGCTAACATAATACCGATTACTCATTCGTGGCGCACCTCGTTTCCAAATAAAATATAAATAATATTTAATTTTCCTTGAAAACGATCACCATTTGTTAATCGTCGATAACTAAAACAACGGACGGATTCTCAAAATACGGAGTCAATATATTATTATTGTCAATGGTTTACTAAGGATCGTTATATCGGTACACCCAGGGAAGTTTTCGTAATAATTATATTTTTAGCAATTTTGCAGCTTATACCACGAATTAATACGCAGTGGAAACACTTGAAACGTGTTACATAAATTATATAACATTATTATATATGTTATTATTGCGTTCCTAATATACATATGTGCTAATAATAATGAACAGATTACGAACTAATACCAAAAATTAAATAAAATATTAATCGTTTCCAATTTTTTTTCATATTTATTTAATTTTTCTTAGAAACAAATTCATATTCATATAATTGTTGAAGGACGCTGCGTCCCCTGCGTTCCTTGATGAATTAAATTAAGGGGTACGCTATAATATGAAGAAAAATGAAGAGTAGCTCAGACCCTCTGCGTCCCCCCCCCCAATTCAACCACTGACTAGAGTGTGATATGTTGATTAAAACAGTAATATTTAGAGTTGTGTCAGTATTACATTTTAGAACACTATTAGAAAAAAAAATTTTAACTTCAAACGCTCATAAAAAATTGTTTGACTTTCCAATTTAATGTAGGAAAACTAATGAGGAATCTTTTATTTTTTAAATAATATAAATAATAAAATAATAATGATAATTATAGTTAAGATTCCGTCAGATTCCAAAGTCGTAATTTCAATTTTTGATGGACAAGTTCTATTAATTTTATTTGTCCCCAGAGATTTGGTCATTCACCAACTTTCTTCATTCATGATCCGTAATGAATTTTAAACAAATTACTCACATTAGTTAAGTATATAATCAAAACTTCATAAATAATAAAATAATAATGATAATTATGATGAAATTATGTGATATGAGATAATGATTGCGTGTGCACTGATGGTGCCGAATCGCGGATTATCTAGTTCTAATGCATGCACAGTAACGCGGATGCCAACCACATTCACTGGCATGAAGCACTCGTTTTTTATATGACTATTCTCTAAAATAATTATCTCTGATTGGTTGAACCATATTGTTACATTAAGGTATACCGTATAATAAATCACAAATTACCTCAGGTTAACCAGTTCTTTTCGGTTACGGTTCTGGTGCCTGATCGTGTTATTTCATCGTTTTCGTTAACATTTTGAACAGCAAATACAGCCATATCACTGTCCTTATGGATATATTTGTATATATATTTTATGGACTTCACCGAACTGCAGAGCTCAACGTTAATGTGTGCTTTGTAGATTTTACACTGCAATGGTGAATATGGAACCACCCCGTGATTGTCAATGTCAACTCTTGTACCGTTTGACATTAGTGATGTTAAAAAGTAGCAATCACTGCTACTTTTCACAGTAATCAAATGAGTAGCAATAGCAGTGACTACTACACATACATAATCTAACAGTGATTTTATCACACTGTAATTATATCACAAATCTGTTAAGTTGTCTAATTATGAAAAATATTGAACACTGTGATTTATGAGATAGTGATATGCGACCATTGTTAGTAGCTACTTGCTACTTGTTACAATAGAACTATACACTTGTGTGCATTATATAGTAACAGAGTAGATAAATTGAAGTTAAGACTGTAGATACGAAAAATAGTGGGAAATGGAAATAGTTTACTACATAGAGCATGATTTACTATTAATAAATAATTATAACATGGATTGAAATATAATGTAATATTTTTATTAATAGATAATATATTTTAGATAAAATACCATTCATTAAAATTACACATAAAAAACATACAAATTCGTGATTTTAGATATTTATTGATATTAGGTATAACATTTGTTAATTTATTATATTAGTCATTGTTCATAGTTAATGAATAATGATTAATATTATGTCACATTTACATTAGGTAAATATTATCTGATATCACGACTAAATAGTAAATAGAGTAGTATTCTAACTCTATGGATTACTGTGATATTCTGATAGTATAAACATGTGATTCACCATAGGTACGTGAAAAATAGAAAATAGCAGTTAGGTGCAGCGCTTATCAAAGTAACATGATGCGTGATCTGACGAGTGATATGACCAATAAGTAACAAGTGATTTGTGTGACTCGCATCAAAATTACATGATTTTCTAATGACAAGTCATTTCTATGTTTTTTTTTCATTTGCCAAAATGTCGTCTAAGGATGAAGACGTTCTTGTTGCAATACATTTTGTAAATTATTTAAATTATGTAACGATCAAAATAGATTAGTGTCCGTGTTTGGTTTTCCTCAATAAGTAATAACCATCTTAAATAAATGCGCGACTACTTCATCACCTATAACATCGATGGACGAAAACACATTTGGAATTCCCTCCAACCTCTGTAATTGCACACCTCTCTATCCGTTTGTGTGTGGTATGTTAGTGGGTGGTCATGTAATAATTGCATGATAACGAGTATCGGCCAATTATTATAATTAAATAATAATATTATTATTATTATTTCAATGAGCCAGTTTTCGTATATTTCTGAAAAGTATTATACTGGCTCACTTTTTGTGTAGATGTTCCGTCGTCCACAACATGCACGAGTAGACCGGACCATGCCGGTGCGTCTTGGGACGACGACCAATTGTCCGATTGGTCGGTAATGTATTATAATTAAAAATCAAAACTATTTTCTTATTATTATTATACCTTGGCCGGTATTCGTCAGTGTTATTTTATACACCATTTCTAATCTTATAAATCCGCGTGTGGAAAATTCTCTGTTTTTTAAATTCATACTATGAAAAGGTGGAGGTTTTACGCCCTTACGAGCTTTCCTCCACCATGTAAAAGTTTTATTATAATATATTTATATTTCTCTATAATATCTTTTTTTTCATTAATCCTTTTCCTTTATTTATTAATATAGTCTAACTGACCACGATATTAAATCCATTTACTCCAACCCCAAAAAGGGTCTCGGTATTTGGTTGGCGACCCATGTATTTTTAAAGATAATCGTCAACGGGCGCTCGACAGAACTTACTGTACTGAGACGTCGCAATTACAATCAAGATTCTACTGTTTGCAAATATTGGGTCCATCCATTTTGGCGTAAAAATTGCTATCCCCGTGGTGTATATTCCGTATTTAAAGAGCTAGACGATCCTGATCGTTTTAAAAGTTTTTATAGAATGGAAAAATCGACATTTGAAGAGTTACTTAGGTTAGTTGGACCAGATATTCAGAAAAAAAGACTTTACTTCGTAGCACACGTCGTCAACCTATCGACGTCTATGCACTTCTCTACGTGACAAATGACAAAAAGTAGTACAAACTCTATTATTATGCTCGACAAATAACAAAAATATTACACATGATATGACATGTCGAATTGGTGAGCGCGAATAAGTGATTTTCCGTTATAATTACAAACAGTGTTGGGAATAGATAATGCAAAATTTATCTAGATAAAGATGAGAGATAATATGTCCAAATTCATCTAGATAAAGATAAAAGATAATTTCATTTTTATCTAGATAAAAAAAAAAATATTTTCAAAAAATGTTATTTTTTGGTCAATATTTCATATTCTAATAATATCTATGAAGACTCAATTATAATCATTATTATCAATAGGTACCTAGGTGTTTGATGTTTATTGTAGTAATGTAGTGTACCATTAAGCAGTATTAATATATAATGTAGAATATATAATGGTAGTTAATCACTAAAATGGTACACAAAAAAAAAAGAAAATGAAATTTGCTCTGTACGTATCAGGATGAATACAGAATACATAAAGTTAACAATATTGTTTTCCATATAATCATTGATTAAATATACATAGATAGCCCATACAATGATAATGTATGGAAGCTCCCAATAACCGACCGGGGAGCCAGAAATCTAGTAGTATGGGAGCTAGATATCAGAGTGCGCTATTTTTGTAGTTCAGTGGTCATATTATATGGCTTTGAACCCAGGGGTTCCGATTTCGAATCCAAAGTACAACAGACTTTTTTCTTATATTATTTATCTTTACAATACGACTATTGACTAAGTATATCTTAAGAATTTATTCAGATTGAAATAAATTAAACGTGGCTGAGCATTTTTTAATTAATATATGATCATTTTAGCTGTTACCTATAACAAAATTACTAGACAATTTTCGAAAAAAGGTTATATGTTGTATTAACGACACAATTCAAAATTGCAAATATGTAAATTTAACGCAATGAGTGAATTAAGCATGATAATATAAGTGTACAATTTATAATGTAAAATAGATTTTTAATATTGCCATTGGTTAATTCATATTTAGTCTATTAAAACGACGATATTACTATTTATGAATATTATGTGCTGTATATGTGTTATAAATGGGTATTAACTCGTTATCACAGTATATAAATAGTTTTCAAATATACTATTTATTTTTAACAAAACAAAAATTTAAAACGTTTTATTTTGTAATACTGATCAATACGTGTAAAACGTCGCTCTTAAGTACGTAAAATATAATAATTATATTTACATTATCTATACTATACTTTAATTTAAAATTGTTATTGTCTTAAATTTATGATTTATTATCAAGATTTTAGATCTGTTCCAACCTGTGTTTACTTTTATTATAATTTTTGATTATAAAATAATGAATCTATGTGTTTATTAATTTTGTAAAAGTGTAAAACCACAGCCTTTTTAAAATTTACTATCAATAATTTTAGATGGATATGTAAGTTTTTAAGTTGTTTTGTTTAAAATAAAAATATTTTGCTAGATCCTAAATCAACTATGGTACCTATATTCTCATTGATTAAATATAAAATAAATCAATAATGTTCCTTAGTGTGCTTGAGTTGCTTCTGAAAAATTATTATTTGAAAAGAATAATTATTTTACTTAAAATTAACATTTTAAACTTAACTTTATTCAGCAATCATCATAGTAGTGCCATGAGAAAACATAATATTCGAAAATAAAATAACATTATATGATTAGCCATTCAGATTTAGCATTGATTAATTTGATGATTTTCATTATTCTATAAGTAGTTACGACTTTACGGGTTCCAAGAGTGAAGTAATGACTATTCAGCGTATGAGTTACATGTGTATACCAAAATTAAATACCTACTATATTTGGAACTTTCATGGAAAAATAAGAAATTAAATTTAAAAATACCAAAAATATTTAGTCGACATGAAAATACAAACAAAATGTCATACCAAGAAATAATAATTACTTATTAATATTACACGAATTATGTTTATGAATACAAAATCTATATGTATAAAAGAAAGTCAGGTTATTTATAGAATTTATAACTCAAGAACGGCTGGACCAATTTTGATGATCTCTGATTTTTCTGGGTTCGTCTCAGTACAAGAATAAAAATAACTCTAATCTTGGCAAGAATACAGACAATTATCTAGATAAAATTATATAGATAATTAAAAATGTTATTCTAGATAAGTAATTAGATAACTTAGCGTTATTTATTTAAATAAGATAAAAGATAATTTATCTAGATAAGTCCTAACACTGATTATAAATAAAATTTTACGAATGACACATTATTAACACGTTACTTGTCATATCACTCGTTATGTTACTTTGGTGGGCGCCTTACAGTAGCAATCACTGTTATTTTCACTGTATTTTTTTTTTTTTTATCACAGTAGCAATATCATAGTATGATAAATATTTTTCACAGTTTGACATCACTATTTGACCACAGACTTCTATACTACACTAGATAAGGAACTTGTATATTATTTACATTGTTATCAGTGAAGATCACGTAGCAGCTTGCCGCCATTATGTCGGTTGGCATAATACAATTTTATTTCTATACATAAATGTGAAAATTCGAATTTTGTCACGCATGATCTCTAAAACTACTTATCCAATCACCACAACTTTTTTTGAATTAAAAAGAACATTGCTAAGCAGGTTTTAGACTACCTTTTGTCTCAAAAAAAAAAAAAAAAAAACGTATAAAAATACGTCTTCTATAAATGTATATATAGTATAATAGTATTTTCGATTAAATCTCGTAAACTATTTAACTTAGGAACCTGAAATTTGGTAGGTAGGTAGTATATATTATGTAGATGTCTGCTAAGAACAGCTTTTGCGAATTCCAACCCAAAGGGGATTAAAAGGAGTAAAAATAAAAGCGTTATTTTTCGGTCGGCTTCTTTTCAAATTTAACATGCATACTCTGTCATATAATGAATAAAATATCCATTCACAACCTCATTTTTCAAAATTCAAACCTAAGGAGTTATAAACGGGTAAAAATGACCAATGGAATATATAAGACAAATAAAAACATATATCATATTAAAACTAGAAAAAAAACCATTTGTTTGTCTCTGAAAAGAAAAAACCATCATTAAAAAAATTAATGGAGACGGAACAGGACAGGCATTTTGAACAATTGGAAAAAATAAAAATAGAAAAGTATGTATTTTATACTTTCTCATTTAATATACTTAGAAATAAGTTAACAATATATAATACATATACAATCAAATAAATAATAAACAATACAATTTATAATGTATAAAATACCAATATTAATAGAAGGTATTTATGATTACTTTTAGTAATCAAACAAATGTACTTATTTGTGTAATTAATACTTAATTATTACGATTGATTATTGAACAAAATCAACTTTGTAAATAATTGATGTTTACTTACTATATTAGATAGTTTTGATTTAGCCAGATGATGTAAGCGAATTTTTAAGTACTGTTTACATATTAGAGTGGCTAAATTAAGTTTATGGCTTTCCAAAAAATTGTCACAGCAATTTAAATTACGAAAAATATTATTACTAAACACATAATTTTTTTTATAAATTATTATTTTAGAACTTATGCAAGAATTCATAATTGTAAAGTTATTAGTAATAACTTATTACTAATGTTGGACAATGTAATTTCAACAAATTTTATAATTTTAATTACATCTATTGAGCTTTTTACCAGTCCTCCCCTATTTTTAACATCTGTTAAAACAGAAAATGAATATTCATGACAATAATTATAATCAGAAGAAACATGCATAAGACTTTCTATACATGTATCACAATCAATTTTCAAGTAAATATTTCTAACTATAAATCCACTTATGTAATATAGTATATTATCCTTCACTAAATTAGTACCATAGTCATTTGGAATTGAGTCTAATAATGCATCATCTATAACTTCATCAACTATAATATCTTCAGTATCTATAGAATCTTTTTTTTTTTTTGGTCCAACGAATTTCAAAAATACTATTAGTATTGGTACTGTACATAAGAATGCAGTTATTAGCATAAGACGATTAAACTGAATTTTTAAGTAACAATTTTTTCATTGCTGTTCTAAATTCAATTACATTAGGATTGTTGTTATTACCAAAGCGATGTCGAATTTTTGAAAAAAATAATTCAATGTGGTCTCGGGAAAATTTATATGTGAGTAAATATTTGTACTTAGAAGTTTCAGAGAGTTCATGAGCAATACTAAAAATTGATTTAACTGCAACTACAAAACCTATTAACAAAAGAGATCATTACCAATAAATAAAAATAATAAAACATTAATAATAAATATTATTCATTACGCATGATAACGATAAACAAGAATAATATTATTAGTAGAACTATTATTTATCAATTTACTAATCACAAAGGTCTTTCTTGGAGTAAGACAAAGTGGCGTGCCTTTAACATCAGTCAATTTTAACAAATATTCTAGTAATGGAAGAACATTAGATTTTTGTTTTTCTATATCATTCAGATATAATGGCTTTTTGAATCCTTTGGCAAATGGATTTCGAGAATTTAAAAAATCAAATATTTGATCAATTGTCCTAATAAAAATGATTGTTTCTTGGCCTTCTAGTAGAATAATTAACAAACTAGAGAAATAAATATATTAAATAATAAATTATTAGACTTAACAGTTTTTAAATTCAGAAGCCTTAAATTGATTGAAAAATTCTAGAGCATCAGCTACTGAGGAGCTCAATGTTTGGGCAGCAAGTTTTACTTTCATTATATTTTTTTTCCAATCTACATGAGATGCAGTTAACTTATTGGCTAAATTTAAACCAACATTTTCTTGAGCTATATAAAAATAAAATAGAATATACATTTTTTAAATTATTATATTCAATAATTACATATTACTGTACATACTTTAGATTCTACATCAGGTACATAAAACCATTCTACAATATCATCATAATAACCATTAAGTTTGCAGCCTAGTTGACTCATTGTGGATAAATTAGTAGAACTGCCATCACAAGTACACCCCATACTTTTAATCCTGATTTATAAGCCATAGCAATAGCAGTCTTTATCAATTCTGCTTGAACTGATGCAGTGCTTTTAGCCTGTAAGAAATAACCAATGTGCTGCTGATTTGGCTTTAAAATATTAACAAGACTTGGCAGTGGCGTGCTCAGCTTTTTTGAAGAGGGGGGATATTCGTTTTTGACTTGTCACAAACCCTACATTTTTTTTCATGTAAATAATATACCATTACAAAAAAATCCAAAGTAGAGATATGACACCCAGATCCCTCCACCGTGAGCACGCCACTGAGACTTGGATACCTTTGAACTATAATCAGAAATAAAAAGTTTCAAAATTTAAATAATTTTAAGTGCTAAGGAATTATCTAACGCTTTAAATTTTGAAATATAAAATTTTATTACTAAACGTGGACTTCATAAGGCGTGTTCAAACATTGTAATAGCAATACGAATTTTTTTTTGTTTTCTTTTATGTGTTGAAACCTATAAAGGTAGTTTTAGCAGATTATAACTAGTAAAAAACTTTAAGCGTTGGACTATTATTCCAATAGAAAACCAAGTAGTCCAATCTTTAGATAACATTGACATATTATTAATTTTGCTCCGGCGAAATATCAGTTAACTACTGTACTGCCCTGTAGTTACTTAGTATTTAAAAAAAAACATAAGAATTTAGTATTGATGTATATAGTATATTATTATTTATTATAATTTTCTGGAGTACTTGAATTACGTGTGATTTCATATTTTGTGAATATCAAAATAATAGCAAATTATAATGGACAGCATAAAATAGTGTGAATGATATAAAATCAATTGATGATAATGGATTATCTTATTTCAGGTTGTTTCTTCGAACTGTAATAATTATTATTTATATAACATCACTGTCTACCGATAACGACGACGCGTCGTCGTCGCCGGGGCTTGGGTCAGTTCTCCTCGTTGATAAGAAATAAAAATCAAGTTTCCAAATTCTTTAGTCCCAACGTCAAAAAAAAAAATTCTCACCAATCCAATCTCTACAGTGTCATTAACATAATAAAAAAAAAATCCCTGAATTTCAAATTTATTTATTTTCAAATTCAAATTTCAAAACCAATATTTTTGAAAAAATTAAAAATGGGTCTGTTGTATTGTTCCATATATGAATGGTCACAAAATATTATATCTTGAAACTTAATAGTTCGTAATAAATTACATACGAGGCAAAAATAAATGATTGCCATCATATAAATTTCAAAACCTATTTAAGGCAACAGCAACGGTGATCGTGCAGTCGCGGGGTGTCGTGGCTAACGACAAGTTATTATTTAAAAGTAAATTGTGTCTTTTATTGTGAGACTTTAAAGTTATTATAATCTAATTTGGTTTTAAACTATAAAATGTTTGTTTTTCATTATTTTCTTAGTAAATTGCGAGTATCAAATAGTGTGTGTACAGAAGCGTTTGTGGCAACAAAACACTTATAAAGTAACAAGATGTTTCTGTATATATTTTATCATTCAGTACTCGTTATCGTAGTCAGTTGTTCGAGAGTAAAAATACCCTAGAACAGGGGTCTTCAACCCCCGGCCCGCGATCACATTTTAAATTTAGCATTTACATTTTCTAGTTCAATAAAATTATAACAGTTAAGCTATCGCTATCAGAAATATGTAATAATATAAATTGAATTACTATAATTACTATAATTATTATTGTCTGTTGGTTCGTAGTCGATTATGAAACGAGCAATGTTCGGGCTCGCCATTATTTTAAAAATGTGCGCCAAACGCATGTCATTTGCGCCATGAGCTTCCCGAAGCTTCGAGAAGTTTCGTGGCGCGCCCTCTCCCACCTACCCATCACAAGAAGACCGGTTCCATCAACGAATGCCGCTTTGGTGACGCGTGTTTCGCTTACCTTTGATTCCCTCGCGCGATAATCGTGGTCTCACTTCGATGACACGACGCTTTCGGGATTGTTGCTGTGTGCTTTCCGTTTTCCTTTGGAGTCAGTGCCGTTTTTGTCATGCCCAAAAACTTGTTTTGTTATTATCATTTTGCCGAGTCGTCTGGGCTTTTCTCGAGCGTGTTTTCATCGTCGACAATTTATCAGTTCCGTCACTTTTACGCCCGTTGGACGATCACGTTGTCATAGCTCGCCATCTTTCGACGCTGTCGCGGACGTCCTAAGTTCGAACGAGCGATTTCACTTGGAGTCGGTGTTTTGATGGCATATCTCAGAAGACTTCCGGTAGTCTCCGGTCCGTCACACGTGTATTAACACGGTCGCGTGGATGAAACCGCACGGTCTGGGGCTACGTCAAAGTACATTAATATCGTGCTGACGCGAAAGATTTTTATTATTATTATTATTATTATTTATATTGACTAGCGCGTCTGCAGCGCATGTCTATGTATTTATTTTTGTATATGTAAAGACGCCCAATTTTTTTTTTAGTATAATATATGTACATTTTAGCAATCCTAAATCTTATTGTTATATTTTATTATTGTGAAACAAGGGTAACCTTATCCCAACACCCCGCGAGTCGCGGCCGACAACCGCCGTGTTCGTAGGAGCGGTCGCGGCACAGCATCAAGCACAATATTCTCCTTTATGTGTAAAAATATCAATTTCATACTTTTTCTTCGTAATATTTGTACAATATGTCAGTGAGTAAAAAACGTAATATCTCGGATGAAAAACGCGTTTTTCAAGAAAAATGGTCCAAAAGCAATTTTTTTAAATTATTAAATTTACTAATTTGTAATTTTAAATGTACCTACCTAATTTTAAAAATTGTAAGAATAAAACTGAATTTTTATATACATATAATACATGTTTTTACAACGAATGCGGCCCGCAAGATTTAAAAAAAATAATATGTGGCCCGCTGCATAAAAAGGTTGAAGACCCCCGCCCTAGAGTTATAAATTATAAATCCTGTGGTACTTGTTAATTTGTCCAGTACTCGTTATCGTGGTCACCAAAAGGAGAATTAAATAAGTTTTATCCAAAGGGTATCGATATTTACTCTTTGACGGTCTGAGCTCAATAATCGAAATATATCTGTTATATATGTCAAGCCTTTACGTGGTGTATACGACAGGTCATACTGTAAAATACTATAAGTAGATCTATGTGAAAAATGTTCGTAAGGTCATCAGGTACGACAAAACACGTATGAAAATGTAAAATTTCTAATTGTTTGTCAAATTTAAAAGAAAATTGTTAAAATAAATTAAATTTCCACTGAAATTATTCACATCTGCTTGGATATTATTAGAAATTATTAATATTTTCGAGAGAAATACACCAGTGCTTCTACAAAAGTAAAATCACATAAACCATTTAATACAATGGCTCTATTAATAAACAATAATAAGAACCATTTAAATGTATCAATTACATAAAATTGTAAAAAAAAAAAATGATTAATAACATAAATAAAATAATAAGGTAGGTAATTGAAATAACTCATCAACTAATTAACTTCAGTCTATGAAAATATTTTGTAAAAATCATGAATATATATTAAACTAAGAAGATGAAGAAAAAAAATATGAACATTATGTTATTTTATGAAAAAGTATTAAAATAGGATAAAATTTGATTTGATTTATTGATATTTTAATATTATCACATACATAATATTTAAATATAAATTATAATATTTGTGTTAAAACCTACTCCCTATAAGCAAATCTTAGTTGGAAATATGGAGTCTAGTACATTAATATAACATTCAGTGGCATATCCAGTTATTTTTTTAGTGGAGCACTAATCAGCTACATATTACATTACAAAAAAAAACTATAATAGCATTAACATATGAATTAAAAAACCATAAACTAAACCTACAACTAAATTAGATTTTTAATTTTAGTCGTCTAGCTTTACCAGTTTACCACTATTGAAAAACTTATCTATTACCATATCATCCATTATATTTACATATCTATAAATGGAAAAAAGATCAAGCCTATAAGCCATAACTCAGGCGTAGTATTTATATTAAACAGTATTTGAGATACAATATGCGATTGTTCAAGAGGTGGTGGTGTGCTAATTGTAATAAATAATAAATACTATTCTCGTATGTTACCCTTCCTGTTCCGTAGAACATTTATTTGTTATTGTCAAAATTAATTTCGTTTAATATATTTTAGGTATTGCTTATTTTCCTCCTCGGTCACCAATAACGTAATACAACAAACACTTCGATATTATTAGGGATCTATTAATTTCCTATCCCTACGTTAAAAATTTAATTTTAGTAGGTGATTATAATACGCCAAACTTAAAATGGCAATTCATTTCTCCTTCCTGTTCACCTAACTATTTAAATTTAAATCAATTGTCAGTAGACTTTCTATCTTCAATTTCATTTATAAATTTATCCCAATTCAATACTGTTTTAAATAAAAATAACACCATTCTTGATCTAGTTCTTTCTAATATTGATAATACTATAGTTTCTAAATTTACGATTATTCTTGTTCCTTGTGATGTTCATCATCCATCTTATAATTATTCCTAATAATACTTATAAGCCTATTGATTATAATTTATTTACTTAAGATTTTTACTCGTGTAATTACCCTGATATCATTAAATGCTTAGGCTCAATAAATTGGATTGAAATATTTTCAAATCTTAATGTAAATGAAGTTACTTCTGTGAGTTCCTATTCGTTCCGGATGTTGGATATCATATTAGTTTACGCTATTCCTATCAAGTGATGCCCGAAATAAATCAATTGATGTTGTATTGTACCAGTCACGGAGATTCTTCACGGAATTTCTTCAAATTTTAAAAGAAGTTACAAATTTATTTTATTCTATTATTTATGAAATTATTGATATATTTGTTCCAAAAAAAATTATAACTCGTCAAAAATATCCTATATGGTTTAGTTTTGAACTAAAAAATTTAATATTTAAAAAGTAAATTATCATAAAATCTTTAAAAACTCTTGTGCCATTAATGATTATAATAAATTCTTAAATTTACGTGGCCAGTGTAAAGCTCTCTCTAAATTAAATTACCAAAATTATTTAAAAAATATCCAGGAAGATTTCAAACATCAACCATCCAAATTCTGGAAATTTATTAATGAAAACTTCAAAAAAATAAAAAATACAAGTATAAGTATTAAGTATTTATTAAAAAAGTAAATTTGTAATTATTTTATTTGACACATCATCTATGTATAAACATTTTTATTATAATAATACAGTTAATAATTCAAATAAGAGTCATAACAATTTACACCACTCCAAAGTTATTTTTATTGAACAGAATACATTGTATAAATATATATTTAAAAAAAAAATGAATAACATGTGTAACAGTAATAGATAAATATTGAACATTCAAAACTAAAACAATTTAACATGTGAATAAAGTTAGTAAAATGCCAAAGTATTTCAACAAATATGACTAAAATTGACATCACATTCATACTAATACCTAGTATTATACCTAGTCCTATAAAATCCATTTCATTCAGAATTTATAGTCTTGCACAAGATATAATTTTAACAGAAAAGAAAACTATTGCATGATGCAACATCAAATCAGCTATCACCATAAGGTCCACAATACTTGTTGAAATACATTTAGAGACACTAATATATTTTTGAGAGCATCAGTATCAGTGTCACCTAATCAAAATATTGGTATATACTTTATTAATTGTTTTATAATAGTAAAATAATTTTTAGACTATGAAATAAAATATATTATAAAGTAAAGCAAAGTACATACATAAAATACCATTTTATATGATTTATACATTATTTATATCCATAAATGAAACTACAGGCCAGTCAAGCCATGGCCTGACTTAATACTGGCTGGATATCATACTGACTTAGTAGTTGAAAGAATTTAAAATTAAAATTAAATAATTAATTTCCATATCTAAAATGTCTACAATGTTCTGTTTAAATAAATAAATATATATGCACCACTTGAACATTTGTATTTATATTTGTTTATATCCAATATTATATTCTAATGTTGAACTTAGTTTTCTCCACAGTTGACTAGGCATGTTCAATCATAATTCATCATCATATGAGTATTTGAGTTTATAACACAGTATAATAATACAATTGACAGTGTATCATAGTTTTGTTGAGATGTATGTTCCAGTATATACTTAGAATCAATATCATTAATTCCATGTAGTTATATGCCGAAAAATGATTCACAAGTATTTAAGCAATATCTATATTATTTATTTATATATCTGTCACCATCTAGGATTATTAAAGTATTTGAAATTACCTATTTAAAATAAAATATTTAACGCATAAATTCTTGATATGTGCTATAAATTGAAAACTAATTAAAAAATGTAAAGACTTTACTTATACTAATATCTAGACAGCAGTTATGAGAACCAGTACAATAAGCGCAAAAAAGGTTTAAGAATTTAATATTATAATAATATGCACAAGCATTCATTAATTAATCTTATTTTTGTCTCCCCCCCATATGAGATATACACGATTACCACGTGCATAACGTTTATAATATTTTTATCCTAAATTATCCACATAAATACGTGTTCGATTTTGAACACCAGGAATGATTTGATATATTTCTGGCACTGCAATCACTTCGACATCTTCATCCAATGATACACCTACTTCCTCAACATTATTTTCAAACCCATCAGGCAAAATATAGTTGTGGTCTATCAAATGGTTTCTAATAGCGATATGTTCTTCCATGTTCATAATTTTTTGACCGGTAGGCAAAACTAAGTAACAAGAAATTGTATAATGGTTTAGATCAGTGTTTCTCAACCTGGGGGTCGCAATCGAATGATTTAAATCAATGCGAAAATTAAAAGCTCAAATAATAAAAAAATAAAATCAATAAAATATTATTATATTACATACCTATTACGAGTATAGATTATTTATATTAAAATGGAAAACACACTATTATCATTTTTAAAGCGATATTACTCTATGACGTCTATTAAAGAATCTATAATAAACGTCGAATATAGATTATCAAGTATCAAGTATCAAGTACCTAAGATAAGGCCACCGCCGCGGCCGCAGTGCACACTGCACATATTATGTTATTATATATTTATGTCACAGTTCATCGTTAACATCGCCGTGCCGTGCGCCGTTGTAAAATATAGGTTAATAAGTTGCATTTTTATATTGTATTTCACATTTTTATACACTTTATCTTTATTTGACTTTATGTATTATTATAAAATATTTCTAATATGAGTAAACAGTCGCAAATGACGAACTTTTTCAAACAACCGCACAATACATCGACTTCTGATAATCAAAACTCAAATATTACAAAAAAACATAATTTGGATACTACTCAAAATGTTGATGAACCATCACTCAAAAAGGTAAAAATATTAAAATATAAAGATAGTTACGTTGAATATGGCTTTACATACTTAAACGAGAATGGAAAGGATGTTCCTCAATGTGTTATTTGTGGTATGACATTAGCAAATGCATCACTAAAACCAAATAAGCTCATTAGACTCATGGAAACTAGTCATGCTCAGTATAAAAATAATACAAGGGACTTTTTTTTAAGAAAATTCGAAGAATTAAAAAAAAATAAAAAAATGATAAATACTTATACGGTCGAAGACAAAATCTACCTAAAATGTTCTTATTTGGCAGCCTTACCAGAGGCGGATTTATCTTTTTTACGGCTATAGGCACCAAAAATTTGCCGCTCCTATAATAGATGAAAAAGTTACAATACCCCTCCAAAATACCTACTCTAAATATTTAATATATAGACAATAGTAGTGGATATCCATTTTAATTTTTAGACTATTTTTTTCGCCTGAAGTTATTTAGCCTACTTTGAAAAAAATGTCAATGGTTGTTCACTGGATTTGAATAAAAACCTACAACGATAATTTTTATTAATTATAAACCATCGTTCATCAATAATTTTTTTTTTTTTTTTTTTTATTTTTAAATGCGATCTACGATCTATACCACGTGGCACAATAAGTAGATGTGAATGAGATTAGTATATATACAGATAGTTAAAAAAAATACATCGTATCCTTAATAAAATTTGTACATAAGACGTGAAAAATTTTGAGAAAAGCAGCCACCCATTAGTAACATTTTAATTTGCCTTAAATTTTTTTATATTTTTTTTTTTTTTTTTTTTTTTTTTTATATTTTCAGCTTTTTCAATTAATATTTATATTAATATTAGGCAACAATAGATCACGACACCATTTCCGTTTTAACCGTCTCGGCGGGTTACCAGGGATAGTAGGATTGGCAAGATTTCTGACAAGAGGATTGGGATGGGTTAAAGTGCGGAAGTGGAAACGTTTATAATATGCTTTAGCTTCTTCTGAGACTGTAGGCATTTTAAGATCTGTATGTATAGTGTAATTAGAGACATAGGGAGGGGCATTTACTAATTTGCGGAGTGCGATGTTTTGAAATGTTTGGATTTTGTTTATGTTAGTTTTTTTTGCGTTTCCCCAAAGCTGTAGGCCATATGTCCAAGCAGGCTTTAGTAGAGATTTGTAAATTAGTAATTTGGTATTGATGTGAGTATATTTATTATTGTTGATGAGGTTTTTAAGTAGTCGAAGGCGTAAGTTTAGATTAATTTTTTTGGACTTAATATGCTGTGCCCAGGTCAGTCTTTTATCAATGGTTAAGCCAAGATATTTAACATTCGAAGCACTGGGAATCAGAGTATTATAAATAAAGACATCAGGGCAAGGGGTGAGTTTAAGGGTGAACGTCGCATGTACCGATTTAGTTTGACTTATTTTGAATCTCCAGTCAGTGTACCACTTCTCCATGAGATTGAGGTGAGATTGGAGATTTTGAGAAGCTATGACGGGATCAGAGTGTATCGAAAAGATTGCCTTATCATCTGCATAATCGACGACTAGTGTATTAGGTGTCGTTGGTTGGTCTGAGGCAAATATATTGTATAGGGTAGGGGAGAGGATACCACCTTGCGGGACACCGGCTGATATATTTCCTATGGAAAAAAATTCGTCACCGACACGAACTTGAAAGTGGCGATCGGAGAGATACGACTTAATAATAGCGAAGTAAATAGGATGAAGAAACTTTTTTAATTTATACAGGAGGCCATCATGCCATACCCTATCAAAGGCCTGAGCAATATTCAGAAAAGCGCTTGTACAGTATAGTTTTTTTCTCTAGTGAATAAGAAATGGCGTCGACGACTCTGTGAACCTGTTGGACGGTAGAATGAGAAGAGCGAAAACCGAATTGTGTATCAGGAAGGATGGTTTTTTCAGTAATAGATGGAAGGATACGTTTTAATATAAGTTTCTCTAGAACTTTAGCGAAAAAAGGGAGTAAACTTATAGGTCGAAAAGAGGTTATTGAGTCAGGTGGCTTATTAGGCTTGGGTACTAGGATGATGATAGAAAATTTCCACAGCATGGGAAAGTATGATAGTCTAATAATGGAATTAAAAATATGTGAAAGATGGATAAAGGCTTTATTAGGTAAACACCTAGCTACTTCGGCAGTAACCAGGTCAAAACCCGGAGATTTCTTAAGGGAATATTTATTTATGGCATATTTTATATCGTTGGGTGTGAAATGTTTAATAGGATTAGATGGCAAGTACGGTGGGGAGTTAAGAAAATCTTCCACAATATTAGTATTGGTTTGAGAGTAAATATCAGGGTGAGGTTGAAAAATATCAGATAAATGTACTTTAAAAAGTTCAGCTTTATCAGCGTCAGAGGTGACATAGCTTCCGTCCGGATTTTTAATTGGCAAATTGGAGGTTTTGAATTTACAAATGTTTTTAGTCGCTCTCCAAAGACTGCCATCTTTTGGTGAGAGATTGGAAAGAAAATTATTGAAGGTTTCAGATTTATGTTTTGCCAGAACTTTTTTAAGATAATTTGTTAATTTATTGTATTTGTGCTTATGAGAAGGAAGACGAGTTCGTTGAAAAATAGCTCTAGCTCTGCGTTTTTCTACTATTATACAGCGAATATATTCTGGAAGAAGAGGGTTGTGAAATGAAGTTAGAGTTTCTGGGGTAGAAGACCATGCCGCAGATTGAATAAGTTTTGTAAAATTATTTACAGCATGATCGATGTCATTAGTTGATTTTAGTTTTACATTTAATTTTATTTGTTGGTTAACAAGATCATGAAATTTGTTTTTATCGGTAGAGGGCTTAAATAATTTAGGAGATTCAAGACGTATTAGAGGAGCAGCACTTATAGTTAACAGGATTGAGGAGTGGTCAGAATTTAATTCAAGGAGATTTTCGGTGTAGCAGTTTAAGTTACTAGGTATCTTGGTCACAAAGATATCTAAGATATCGGGGTTTTTGCGTGTTGAAGTCGGCCAATAGGTTGGGCCAGGAGGAGCAAGAATTTTGTAATTTTTAGTTGATATGAAATTTTGGAGGACTATTCCACGTGGATTATTAACACGACATCCCCAGGCCAGGTGTTTCGCATTATAGTCACCTCCAGCTATAAAATTGTTGTTAATTGAGTTAAAGTAGTCTGTAAAAATTTGATTAGTAATTTTGTGCTTAGGGGGAGAGTAGACAGCTGCTATGGTAACGGGGACATTATTAATTTTTGTAACTAAAGCACATGATTGAAGATATTCTTGACAAAAATTTGGAAGAGGTTGATAGACAATGGAAGATTTAATTATTATGGCAACTCCACCATGCGCTGTGTTATCAGGGTGATTTGTTTTTAATACTTTGTAACCAGGAATGTTAATGTGCGTATATTTGGTGAAATGTGTTTCGGTTATAAGAGCAATGTCTATGCGTTTATTGTATAATACAGTTTCAAGAACGTTAATATGATTTTTTAGGCCATTTGCATTGAATTGAAGGATAAGGGTAGATATGTTAGTGATATTATTAGCAGACATTTATATTTTATCGAGTAATTTTGTGATTAATTTATTGAGAAGAGTGATAAGAGGTTCAATAAGTGATTTGAACTCACCAATGAAATTTTTGAGCTCAGAAGTGGAGTTAGGATCTGTATTGGTAGATTCACCAGAGGTGGCTTGAGCGTATGTGGGTACGTGGTTAAAGGGTTGATTTATTGAAGTTTTAGTTAGTGGGTGGCTGTCTTTAACATTTGTATTCTGATTTCTAATATTATCTGCTAAAAAGTTACTCTTGGTGGTAGGTTTCCTGCCGCGTTGAAGCTCCCTATACACTGAGCATCCCTTGTAGCTGGCAGGGTGATCTCCAGAGCAGAGTGCACATTTTGGTGGGTCTGAGCGTGAGGTTGGACATGAAGAAGACTGATGATGATCACCACATCGGACGCAGCGTGAGTGGTAGCCACAGTAGGTTTTAGTGTGACCATATTCCTGACAGTTAGTGCATTGACTGATCACTTTAGGTTTGAAAGGCTCTTCAACTTTTATTTTGGTGTGAAGGAGAGAGGTGAGCTTATAGATATCGTTTGAATGGTCAGTCGGTTCTAAGTCAACAAAGAATAGAGGGAGTGGACATTTGGTGGTTTTATGTAGCACCTTCGAGACCTGTCTGACCTCAAAACAACGAATCTCGAGTTCAGATTTTATTAGTTGTGTAGGTGTAGACTGATGAATGTTACGAATAACTACACGTAAAGGTTTATCTTCTCGTAGCTGATATGTATGGTATTCAGCATTGCTTTCTTTAAGATAGCGAATAAGTATTCTGTAGGAATCCGGGTTTGCGGTTTGAATTTTTAGGCGGTCACCAGCAGACTTGCAAAAGAAGTTATCGACACCAATTAGTTCGATTAGTACAGAGCAGAAGGTCGGATAGTCTAAGATACCTTTCATGAATATCGGGGGAGGTGGTTTGATGTGTATATCTTTATTTGGTTCTTCTGCAACATCTGGTGAACCGGTAACAGCGGTTGAACCGGTATCCATGACTGTCGGTTCATTTTGAGTTAGAAGTTCGTAACGGTTGCGTGTAGTAAAAAGTTTTTTGTTTTGTGGACCTACGAGTGTAGGCGAAGTTTTGGTGGAAGAAGTGTCCGATGAGGAACTTGACAAATTTCTTTTGGATTTGGATGTCTGCGTTTGCCAGCCATCGTTTGCTTGGCGGTTCATATTACTACTTTGAGTACTGCGGCTAGAGTTAATGGAATTACTAGAAATTGCAGAAGTTGATAAGCGAGCAGGCTGTATAGTGCTGTTTACTTTATTGGTATTACAATTAATTGTTTTATTTTGTGCACGATTTGATTTTGGAATGGTCGGCATATCTTACGTGAGCAAGGTCACGAACCGCTGTGCGACGCACTCGATGCCGCGATAACGCGAACGCGTTATCTAAGACGGCGCGACTGTTAGATAATCGCACTTTTAGTATATGTTAAAATAAAATTACATTTTGTAAAGCACACGAAACGGCGTACTTACAAGTTAAAATTAAACTAATAATTTGGATTGAAATTAAAGTTAGCAATTTTTACATATCACTTTGGACATAAACGGTTGCGATGAACAAGAACGAAAACGAGATTTAACGGAGTTAAATAAATACGTGTGCGTCGGGCGCAGCGCGAACCGGGACTGATTCATCAATAATAAAATAAAACTTTAACCATTGTTAGGAGCATTAAGTAAAACGCTACAATTTACAATATTTTTTATAATAAAAAACTTTATTTTTATAATACAAATTTAAATTTAAAATGCATACAAATGCAAAATAGATTTACAAAACTTCTAACAGTTCTAACACTAATCTATAATATATCTAAACTTAACTTAACTATTTTAACTTTAAAAGTTGACGTCTTGCCGTTTTATTTGCAAACGATTTTATAATATCTTCATATGGTAATGAAACAAGAAGACTTGACTCAATTGTTAGAATTTCCATGCTGTTTAATCTTTCTAGTTTTATTTGTGAACGCAAGTACGTTTTTATTCGTTTTAAGCATGAAAATGAACGCTCTGTTGAACAGTTTGCTGCAGGTGTACACACAAAAATACGAATTGCTATATCTATGTTTGGATAAATTTCGTAAAACCCATATTCTTTAAGCCATTTACACAATTGAAGGATTGACATCTTATCTTTGTTTTTAAGGTGGGCTTGAAGATGAATACATTCATTTGGAAAATCCTCTTCAAGATCTTCCTTATAAACATTTTGTAAATTTTTTGCAAATTCCATAATTTCATCCACACTATACTCTGTTAATTTGCCAAGAAAAGAAAAACGCGAATTAAAAAGGAAATACGCTGCTCGTCTATCTTCTAATTCATTTGTTAAACAATCTAAAATGACTGTATATGTTTTTACTCGAAATTTGTCACTCCCCTCTAACTCTTGCTCTTGATTACGAGTTTCATCATGGAAAGATTTTCGTACTCTATTTCTTGATTTTTTATATTCTTTTACAACTTATAAAAGTTTTGCTTTGTTTTCATACTCATTGAATATAATTGGATTTCTTAATGATTTTGTATATTCAATTAATGAATCATAAATATCTACTATGACTGATACATCAATATTAACACTCTGGAGTTGTTTACTAGCCTTGTTTAAACGATCAAGAAGGCAACTCCATAACACTTTCATAAACGCCGTTTTCAAGCTATCTAGTTTGTTAAGTATACTACGAGCTTCATTTATCGTAGTTGCCTTTTCTGTTAAATTGTTTGTTATTGATATCAGTGCATTACGTATTTCATTCCAAGAATTATTCAGACTTTTACATGCATCATCACGAGAAGACCATCTTGTGTTTGATAATGTTTTCACTGTTTTTGACTCAGGATTATTTTTTAATTGGGTTTTCAATATTTCCCATCGATTCGTGGATGATGAAAAAAAATTGTATACTGTTTGAAGAAGGGAAAAATATGTCAATGTATCATCACAACTATCAGCTGCACAAGATCCTACTAAATTCAGTGAGTGGGCGGAACAAGGTACATATTCAATTAAAGGATTTAACTCTTTAATCCTTGCCTGTAGTCCTGAATATATTCCTGACATGTTTCGGGCATTGTCATAGGACTGACCTCGGCAATTTTCTATTTCTATTTCGTAAGAATTAAGAAGCTTTGTAACTGAATCAAATAACTCAATAGCTTTATGACCAGTGTTTGGAAGAAATTGAAGAAATCGTTCTATTGGCACGCCGTTTTCTTGAACATAACGAATAACGAAGGATA
This sequence comes from Sipha flava, assembly GCF_003268045.1. Classification (NCBI taxonomy): domain Eukaryota; kingdom Metazoa; phylum Arthropoda; class Insecta; order Hemiptera; family Aphididae; genus Sipha; species Sipha flava. The sequence continues at coordinate 3,177,476 of NW_020273018.1, forward strand.
GTTGGTCTACGTGTGAAATATCGGGACTACTATCTACTATTATCGAATAATACTTAACTGTTTTTATTTCGTCAATAATTTTTTGCCTGATTTTATCAGCCATTAACTGAATAATTTCTTCGTATATGGTAGACGATAAATAATTCGTGTGACCACTACCGCACTGGCCAAATTTTCCAATGTGTTCAGCAATAAATGGATCAAACTCAGAGATAAGTTCCATAGCCATTAAATAATTACCATTCTGAGTTGACCCAAATTTTTCGTTGTGACCTCTAAGGGGAAGACCTCTGGATGATAAAGCTTTAACTGTAGCAACTCCCCGTCTCAATACATTTTCCCAATAATTAATATGTTCATCTAACTGTTTTGTTAAACTAACGTTTATTGTTCCTAATGTATTTGCTCTTTCTTTTAAAGTAATCAAATTCGATTTATGTTTGGTGGAATTTTCATGTTGGCTTACTCTACTTTCTGCATTTTTCCAATCATTAAAACCATCTTTTGAAAATTGTGAATAATTATCTCTATCAAATAAAAGACAAGGTCCACAAAACACACATCCTTTTTTTTCTGAATAAACTAACCATGTTCGTAAACATTTTTCACCATTTAGCAATTTTCTTTCGAATAATGAAATTGTTAAATATCTATTAACATCATTGTATTGTCTTTTACTGTTTAAAAAGTTCAAATTTTTATTTTGGTTAAAGCCGTGCATTACAATATAATCACAAGTAGTGTTATTAATTATCCAATCTATTGGGTCTTTTGGAACACAAAAAGTAGTTTTGGATAAAGTACTAGTATTATTATTGTTGCTTAGAAGTATATTTTCAGAATCATCGATTATTTTAATATTTTCTATTTCTGAAGGTTTATTATTTAAGCTATCATCAATAGATTTAATATTTTCTGTTTTTGGAGGTTTATTATTTAAGCCATTATCAATTATTTTAATATTTTCAACAAAACTAGAATCTGAGTCGACAATTATTTGATTACTTGTATTTGTAGTATTAATAGTATTATCAATACTTTTAGATATAAAAAAAGAATTTATTTTCTTTGATCTTTTAATAACTTCCTGTTCTTTTCTATTTTTTTCTTTAAAACGTTTTCCATATTCAGAACCACTCAACCTTTTTCTTCCATCACTCATTATAACTTAAATTTAAATACCTACACAAAATGATAATTATATAAGAAAACCATTTAATTTAACAACCTTACTAGTTACTATCCTTGGTACAATTTAAAATATTTTTTAGTACTTACCAGTTGCTTAGGTACTTTCTACTTTCTTGTAGATTTGTAAAATACACGCAGTACGGACACACGACACGCGACTCGATGTTTCAAACACAGATTGCGAAATAATATAATAATATTATAATCGTATGTCGAATTAGTAATATAGTGTGGCAGTGTGAGTATTTATTTTTATCGAAATTACGACGACGCGCGACGTCGATCCCCGATAAGAATAATAAAACCATTGTTGCTTTATATATTATTATGACCTCTGGGCGGACTATACCAATGTGTTAAAATATATAGTATTATCAAAAACTGTTTTCTATATAATTGTTTACTATAATATTTATAGGTAATGACTATAAATTATAATGAACCAAAATAGATTGGTATACTGAATATCATATACGATGTACTATATGTTTGATCGTTTGATGTTTTTTAATAAAACACTACAAAATTTGCCGCCCCCCAAATTTTGCCGCCCTAGGCAGCTGCCTACAATGCCTAATGGAAAATCCGCCTCTGAGCCTTACACATAGCTAAATCAAAAAAACCATACTCGATTGGGGAAAAATTGTTAAAACCGTGTATGATTGATATTTGTACAGAATTATTTAGTAATGAGCACGTGACAAAGATTAAAAAAATACCTATGTCTAATGATACGATAAGTAGAAGAATAAATACTATGTCTAATGATATTGAAAATCAGCTTAGTGAAAAAATCAAAAAATCAATTTTTTACGCAATACAGCTCGACGAATCTACTGATATAAATAATGAAGCTATATTATTGATGTATGTGAGGTATGTAGATACTGATCTGAACGATATACAAGAAGAGTTTTTCTGTTGCTTAAATTTAAAAACATACTGTACTTCTGAAGAAATTTTCAAAACCATTTCATCTCACTTCCAAAAAATTAATTTACAATTTTCTAACTGTATCGGTATTTGTACTGATCGAGCTGCAGCTATGACCGGAAAATTTAATGGCCTTGTCACACGCGTTCAACAAATTGCTCATAAAAACATTATATCAACACACTGTTTCATCCATCGTGAGCAATTAGCCGCTAAAGATATGAACGAAAACCTATTTGACGTTCTAAATATATGCATAAAAATAGTAAATTTTATTCGAGCTAGTGCCGTAGACACTCGCGTTTTTAAAGTGATGTGTGAAGAAATGGGTTCAGGTTTTAAAAATTTGCTATTACACACTCATGTTCGATGGTTGTCGCGAGGAAAAGTTTTGACTAGGTTATTTGAACTGAAAACGGAAGTAGAAATATTTTTAAGAGACAAAAAATCACCACTTAGTGATTATTTCGAAAATAATGTGTGGTTAGCCAAACTTGCATATCTTTCCGATATATTTTCAATTCTTAATGAATTAAATTTAAGTATCCAAGGTCTACATACTAATCTTTTTATATTGTACAACAAAATTGACGCATTCCTAAAAAAAATAAGACTATGGACAAATCGAGTAAAAAACTACACATTTGATGTTTCCAAATTTTTTTAACATGACTCAGGAAAATATATTAACAAAAAATGAAATAAATGAAATGTGTATTATCATAGAAGAACACTTAGGTAGATTAAGAGAAAAAATGTCCAAATATTTCGACCCCACAAAAGACATTCGTAAAAATTGTAATTGGGTAATAAATCTATTCGTACAATCTGATCAAAATATACTATCATTAACAAATGAAGAAAAGTTGATTGAATTGAGTGCAGATGTGGGCTTACACGAGATTTTCAGAAGCAATAAAAATATAGGTCAATTTTGGATAAAGGTTCAAAATGAATATCCTAGTTTGGCTGAAGAAGCATTAAAATTACTTATTCCTTTTCTACTACATATTTGTGTGAAAATGGTTTTTCCACATTAACAACAATAAAAAATAAAACTAGAAACCGTCTGGAAATTTCATCGGCTATGAGGATTAGCTTGACGAAATCAATTAAACCAAGAATTGACGAAATAATATCACATCAACAGCAACAACCAAGCCATTAAAAATATTAATATAAAAATATATTTATATAATAAAATGAAATATTTAATGTACGTTTTTTTTAATTTTAAATAATATAATATTATAATATGTATCTTTTATATTTCTCGTGTACAGTACTTGTAGTAACTATAGACTCTAGATTATTTATAATGATAATCTAAGCGAGTATGTAAAAATATATATGTAGGGGTCGCTAAAAAATTTAAATTTAAAAAAAGGGGTCGCCACAGTAAAAAGGTTGAGAAACACTGGTTTAGATGATTATTGAATAAAATCGCTGAAAGTTTTCTCATGAAAGGCAGGTGATAGTCTTAAACAATAACCCACAGATATGTATAATAATTAGTGATGGGCGTAATCGAGATATCTCGATTATGAAAATAATAATTCGATTATATAACCGAGATATTATTTCGAGTAATATCTCGATTATCAAAATAATAATTCAATTATAAACTCGAGAGATTATTTCGAGTGATATCTCGTTTATTTTAAAAATAATCAATACTTAACTCGAAATGTATATCGAATGAAAAAACATTTCATATGATTTTCATGGAACGAAAGAGGGAGGGAGGAATACTATTTTTAATCTTCATAATCGAATAAGTAAATACTAGTTGTTGATTTTGAGTCTGTATTTTCGACTCGTACTATATACTCGTGGGACTGGTCGTTAGACAAATATTGATAGGTATAAAGTTATTCTTAGTTATTTATATTTTAAAGTTTGACATTAATTTATAGCTATAATTTTTGAATTACTCAACCACAAAACAACAAAAATTTCTCAGAACGTTTATCTCAATTATTAATATTTCAATTGAACATTTCAAATGATTATTTCGAGACATCTCGCGATTATAATATTACTAATATTGATTACTAATTTGGTTAAAGGATATTAAAAAATGAAGAAAAATTCTCTAGATATAAAACAAGACTAAAAGAAGCAACCAAAATTATAAGATGCGAGAAACGAAAATTTATCAACGACATAGTGAAAAGTGCGGACCAGGACTATAAAAACCATAGGACACGGGACCTATACAAAAAAGATCAGCTCTGTAAGCAAGGATTTTAAACCAAAAGAAATGTTTTTAAGAAACGAAAATGATACTTTGTTAACCGATAGAGACGACATAGTTGAGGAATGGGCTCAATACTTCAACCAGCTGCTAAACTGTAGAGAACCTTCTAATCCATTCCTCTTTGAGAATAAAAAACCGAATAGGGAAGATTATCCTGAACCTACGATAGAGGAAATTGCGAAACAAATAAAAACCCTAAAAAAACCACAAGGCGCCCGGTGAAGACGGGATTACCGGAGAGCTACTTAAAAAAGGTGCGGAGAATCTTGTTAAATATATTCATCGTTTAATTAGTTTAATATGGCAAAAAGAAGAGATACCAAAGGAATGGAAAACAGCCTTAGTCTATCACATTCATAAGAAAGGAGACAAACAAACATGCAACAATTATAGAGGGATTGCCCTGCTTAATGTAACGTATAAGATTTTATCTTACTGTATACTTGACAGAATCAAACCTTGGGCAGAAGAGATTATAGGGGACTACCAGGCCGGCTTCAGGCAAAACCGCTCCACGATAGATCAAATCTTCATTCTACGTCAGGTGTTACAAAAAACTTGGGAGTATGACAAAAGCGTACATATGGTTTTCATTGATTACAAAAAAGCATATGATTCAATACATAGAGCGTCCATAATCAAGATTTTAGAAGAGTTTGGAATGCCTAGTAAGTTAATAAGCCTCGTCGAGTGCAGTATTAGTCACACTGACATAAAGGTAAAAGTAGGACAAACGTTATCGAAAACGGTTCAAGTGACAACTGGACTAAGGCAGGGTGACGCCATATCACCGGTTTTATTCAACATAGTATTAGAAAAAGTAGTTAGAGAAGCAGCCTTAGATAAGGAAGGAGTAAAACTAGGAGAAAACAACATTGGAATATTGGCATATGTAGACGATATAGTCTTGATGGCAGAAAGCAAAGATAAACTCAAAGAACAATCAAAACAACTCATAAATGCTGCTAAACGTGTAGGCCTAGAGATTAACGCAGAGAAAACTGAGTATATGGTCGTGCAAAGACATGAACAAAAAGGCTGTCGTAACGAGGTCCTGGAAGTCGAAAACTACAAATTCAAAAGAGTGCAGCAGTTCAAATACCTTGGCACACTAATTACACAGCAGAATGAAATAGGTACGGAAATAAAAGCAAGATTACAAGCTGCCAATAAATGTTATTTTGGCCTGACAAAGTTATTAAAATCTAGAGTAATCTCGAAAAATCTGAAGTCCCAAATATACCAGACACTTATCAAGCCAGTGGTGACATATGGGTCAGAAACTTGGACCATGAGGAAAAACGACGAAAATGCTCTTTTAGTGTTTGAAAGAAAGGTACTGAGAAAAATCTATGGACCATGTAAAGACGAACATACAGGTGAATGGAGAATACGTAAAAACAAGAAACTTCAGGATTTGCATCAAAGACCAAGCATTAAAGAAGACTGAAGTGGGCAGGACATTCTTGGAGAAAAACAGGGTCATTGATAAAAATAGTACAAGAGAATGCACCAAAAGGAAAACGACCACTTGGAAGGCCGAGGTTACGCTGGGAAGATAGGATCAAAGAAGACATAGAGAAAGTGAGACCAGGATTGGATTGGAAGGAGTTAGCTTTAGATAGAGAAACTTGGAGACAAATCTGTTGGACGACATGGTCTTGAAGGCCGAAGTCATGGAAAAAAAAGAAGAAGATAACTAATATTTCAATTATTGAAATCATTCGATTACTTTACTCATAACTTATGAGTTCAGTAATCGAATTTTGAAATTTTTTGAATTATTATCTGGTAATTGATTTAGTACATTTTAAATCTGAAAAATGGTTCACATATGACATTACAATTTTCAATGTAGTACATATTTATGAGTATATGTATTTATTAGTTACTTACCTATCTACTTTAGTCCTGAACAGGCTAAACTACTGAGTTCTGATTCTCTCGCTGGTTGTGAACTTATAAAAGATCAATAAGGTGTGAAATGTAAAATTTTAAAATTTTAATTATGATGGTTAGCCGGCTATCACTACCTTATCTGATGTTTTTATTTTTTAATTTGTGATAGTTTTGTTTTTAGTCATTTCTACATTCTAACTAGGTTGTATAAATAAATACAGACATGTGACAATGCGATGTATGTTTATAAATGAAACAATATACGTTTATTATTTTTGTCAAAAATACTTTTATTCATAGGCACGTTATAAATAAATTCTGCTACCGCAAATCACCATTTTACTGTTTATTATTAGAAGGGACATGTTGACGATTTTTGATTGGATTTTTCCAAATATAATTGTTTAACAATCTTGCAAGCCAAAGCCATAAACAGCATTTTAGCAGTTAACAGTTGACAATCGTATATTTTGTTATTTTTCGATAATTTCAAAAGTATTAAATTTCAGAAGTATTTTCTTAATTTATTTAAATATGAGACCGAGCTGTAAACAACGTTCCGTTGTATGGGATCATTTTGAAAAACATACTAATAATAGAACTGTTAAGTGTCAAATATGTAAAAAGGATTATAAATATTACGGAAACACGACAAACTTAAAAGGTAGGTACTTAAAAATTATAATTTTTTAATAAGGGTTTCGAGAACTTTTAAATTAGGTACACGGAATTATCTATTTGTTTAACCTTTTTCTTTGAAATTATTTGAAACAGCTTAGTTTATTAATTTAAATTTTAAATAACTGCATTTCACATATTTTATAGAAATGCCTTTCCACGTTCCGTGCGTTTTCTTGAAAATAAGACTATTATTTATTATATGTATTTTATAATATTAAGCTATAATAAATACTAATTTCAAAATTTTTGTATCTTTTTAAATTTATAATAGAACATTTAAAACGAATACACCCAACTAAACTCAATCCGATCAATCATAATGAAGATGATCCAGATAACCAATTAATACAGACTACCGAAAATACATTTAATCCCTCAACTTCAGCAATTTCTTCTAATTTATCATCTGAACATTTAATTTCGTCACAATTTTCTGAGCCACCATCAAAACGGCCTCGTCAACTAAAACTTTTTGGTTCGACAAAAGTAAATGAACTTAGTGATTCTGAAATTAAGGCTATTAATAAATCTTTAATTAAAATGATTGTCGCGGATTATCAACCACTCTCGTTAGTAGAAAACGTTGGATTTATTGAGTATAGCAAAAAATTGCAACCACTTTATTCGATCCCTAGTAGAAAAGTATTAACTTCGAAATTATTACTACAAGAATATAATGTTATACTTCTTAAAATAAAATCTATTCTTCAAAATGTAAATGATTTATCAATAACGACAGATATGTGGACATCTGATTCCAATAAATCATATATAACAGTGACGTGCCATTTTATTTTTGACGACCAATTATATTCACCAGTTATTGCAACTAAAGACGTTTTTGACAGACACACTGGTCAAAATATAGCCGTTACACTTACAAATATTTTTAATGAATGGAATATAGCAAATAAAATAATAACTGTGGTATCAGACAATGGGCAAATATTAAAAATGCAATAAACGAACACCTTCTTAAACACCATCACCCATGTGTGGCACACACACTAAACTTAAGTATAAATGAGGCAATAAATGGAAACTCTGTTATAAATCAAATTTTAAAAAAAATGTAGAACATTAGTAGGGCATAGAATAGTAGGGCATTTCAAGCACAGCAGCAACGCCACTGAAAAACTCAAAGATTTTCAATTGCAAATGAACTTACCTCCATTAAAAGTTAAACAAGATGTGACTACAAGGTGGAATTCTAGTTTTATAATGATGGAAAGACTTGTAAACATTAAAGCTCCTTTATCTGCTACTATGTCAACTCTACCTCGGGCTCCAAATTATTTAAATGCGTCCGAGTGGGAGATAATATTAGATTGTACTCATATTTTAAAGCCATTTCAAATAATGACAGCGGGTTTCCGCTGTCAAGTGAAAAGTACCCTACATTAAGTGTCGTTATACCACTTATTAGAGGTCTTCAAAATATTTTAAGAAACTTGAAAACAGAAACTGATATTGGGGATGTATTT
>NW_020273018.1:3186323-3214669 GCF_003268045.1 Sipha flava
GTATTTAGAAATATGTTGATGGATATAGTCAGTAGACGATTGGGCATTTTAGAAAAAAATAAAATTGTTGCAAAAGCAACTTTCTTAGACCCACGATTTAAAAAAACTGCGTTTGGTTTACTTGAAAATGCTAGTAATGCGCAAAAATGGGTAAGCGAAGAATTAATAATGATGATCAGCACAAATACTGAAATGGAAAACGAAATTAATACTGTATCTACCACAGCACTTACGTTAAATAGTACTAATAATACAACTGAATCACCATGGGAGCATTTTGATAATAAAGTTGCTCAAATCAAAAGTACATTAAGTCCAAGTATAACTTCTAATTTGATTATACGTCAATATCTAGAAATGACACTTTTAAACCGTAAAAAAAATCCATTGGAAATTTGGAAACAGTATAAAAACAAATTTCCAGATTTGTATAATATGCAGCTGAAGTATTTGTGTATTCCAGCAACATCTGTTCCGTCTGAACGGGTGTTTTCAAAAACAGGACTGATCACCAATGATCGTAGAAATCGGCTATCACCAAAAAATTTAGGTTTAATTATATTTTTAAATAGTAATTTAAATTTGTTTTAAATTTTTTTGTTCATTTATACATTTTATCTAGTTTTGTTCATAAAATATTAATTATTTATATACTTATTATTACGAGCTGTTATAAAGTTATTTTATTAGTTTACTATTATTTTTAATTTGGAGGATATTTAATAAATTTTATTAAAAACTTAAAATGCATTGTCAACATTTGCTGAATTTGGTAGCTATACACATTTATAATATATTTATAACGTTTCATTTCAAATATATAAAAAAAGTACAATAGTTTTTTCAAAATTAAGAATTTACAGTATTTTAAACCAACAGATTTATTTAAAATTTAAATAATAATTATTAAATAAAAAATAAAAACTTGTCTTTTATTTAAAGCATCTATTAATAATGCATTATTAATATATCATGGTTATTATTATTCCTAAATTATAGTGTAATTTTTAATTAATATTATACTAACAAATGAAAAAAGCAACATTTAACCAATAATTATTTACTATAAGTTTATTCATATTTCGAGTAATTTTTCGATTATCTCGATAAGTAATATTAGTTGATTATTCTTATCAATGATAATATTAGTAATCGAGACATTTTTATAATCGAGAGATTCTCTCGATTATCAAAATGTCTCGATTACTAATCATTCGATTATAAAGATCATTCGATTATGCCCATCACTAATAATAATACATATCTGTGCAATAACCAAAGTGATAATGAGTTATAATTTTAAAATGTAATCAATAAAACCGTTAAATACATAAAATACGTAAACACAAGATTGCCAAATTCTTTGGCGTTAAATTCCTGGCAGTAAAAATTTGGATTCCGAACAGTTGGTGTATCATTGTAAAATGCTTTCTTATCATTTTTATCTCTTATCAAAGAGTAGAACTGACCCAAGCCCTCGTCGCCGTACCGGTTACCATGATATTTTTTATCATGCCGGTTACAGTTGTTTCAGCAGTGGAGTGGGAGTTTTAGTTCACCGAACGAACGCTAGCAACGGGAACAACGCACAAATCAATGACGAATATTTGTATTTACCATAAAAAATTGTTAAAAACTGTTTTACGCGAACACGAAGTACACTGGCTACATTCATAATAATTTCATAAAATGTACACCATGTATTGGGGAGAATTTTGTTTGTGATATAGTGTTCTTATTTTTTCCATATTTTGACTATGCAGTTTTATAAGCTTTTTAAAAACATATAATATCATGCATATTTGAGCTTTAATAAATTCTTTCCTAATTATTTTAATTAAAAAATAAAAACACTACGTCACAGAAATAGTTATCTTCTATATTGTAAAAAAATTTTCAATCCCGAGGGTGATTACAGCTTTGATAAAATGTGTTCGCGTGAACCTTGTTTTTGGTCATAGATTGTCTTGTCCTCATTGTCCTCTTAATCATAGACAATTTGTAGGCAATAGATAATAACAAATAATTAAATAATAATTAATCAAATCAAATTAAATTAATTAATAATCAAATAATAACAAATACATTATATTAAGACATAAGTATTGTTGAAGATACGGCATTTTATCTTAGTACATATAGTACAAATTATAATTGATGGCATTTGGGTTTAGTAACGGACCGGTTTAATATATTAATTCAATATTAATTGCAAAGCAATTCAACTATCGGGAACAATTTATTTATAATAAACTTATTCAATATTTCATTAGTTTTATTTTATACAGTGTAGTTTAGCTAACATTGTATTGTTGCCACGTTAATAAATATTTAAATAATTATAATGTACAAAGTGTTATGATTTTAAGAAAATGCAAAATACAAAAAAACGTTTTTCTCAAAATCGTTCTATGGTGACTTACAGCGTTTTTGCTTACGACGGCAGTATTATGTTCCATCACAGTAGCATGATTATAAAGTTCTTTATAATCGTGCACAGCAGTGAGCGATATATATATAGTATTTATAATCAATGGTACTAATGTACTGCATATGGGTTTTTTGTATTATTATTAGTAAATTATTTAATGCTGGCCAGCTGATGACATAATAATTTATAATAGTCCGTACATTGCTTTTGAGTTTCGACGAACGTAGTTTGTCAGTTTGTGCGTATTGTGTATACTGTGTATTTTAATTGTGTTCTTAAGTCGCGAGTGTTATTTCATGTTAAAATGGAGCAAATTAAATGTACTTGTGGCAGAAACAAAGATACGATGAATTCAACTAATTGGACAAGACATATAACTTCTTGTAAAATAAATAAATTAAAAAGATGTGCAGAAGGTACAAAGTCATTGATATTATTTTTTGTATCACCGACAGTGACAAAAGGTAATCATATTGTATTAGCTTCAAATAGAAAGAAGTTCGAGTATAATTGCAGTTTAGCTACCGAGAGATTTTTGCAAATTTTATTTTCGAAACCTATGTAAATAAACGTTTTATAAGTGGTGGTTTCATTAAAAATCGACGCCGACACATAGTTTTTGAGTTATAACGGTTTGAAATTCGAGAATTCTTGAATTTTGGGAACTATTTCAGTGTACCTACCAAGAGATCGTATCGGATTGTCGCCTCTCATTAATATTATTATATAAATACTTAAATATATTTAGTTTTTACCCTGTGGGCTGTGACCTACATGAGGTAGTTTTGCAAAATAAATCGAGGGATATTTTCGATTTACGGAGTGGAGCGTAGCGACGAGTGCCGATACACACGTAATCACTGCCCAAACAAAATAATATTTTTAATTTAAATTTTCACATTTTCACAATTTTTTTTGTTCCTGTTACCTACTTGAGATTGTTTTGCGTAATAAGCCGAGGGATATTTTCGATTTACGGAGTGTCGATATTCATGTAGTCACTGTCGAGGGATATTTCTAACCATTATAACTCAAAAAGTAAACGTCGCACAATGAGATGTATCCAAAATTTAGCTGGCCCAAAGTCCCATTTTTAAAACCTCAAAAATCCTAAATTTTATTGTTAACTATTTTCCATTTGAAAATATTGTGGATAAATTTAAAAATTTAGATCAATAAGTTAAATATCAAGTGAAATAGAGCGGTTTGATTAGAATTATTTACCTTTTTATTGAATATTTCCGATTTTTACGCGAAATATGTAAATTAATTTTATTCAGTCGGAATAATAAAAAAAAATATTTTTTTTTCCAGAATTCACATTTTGTATGTTAGTTTACATAAAAGTGTGACAAAAAAAAATTTCATACCCCTATTTACAGTAACAATGCGATATTTAACAGAAAAAATGCAAGTTTCCCATCATTTTTCCGCTTTTAAAGGGTTTTAGTAAAATATACGCAATATTACGTAATTTTAAATGCATACATGTTATGGTTCAAGTTGTCAAGAATAATTAAAAAAAAAAAAAAAATTGCGTCAGACTTTTCTAATCAAGTACACATATGGTTTTATACTTTCTGATTAAACAATTTAGCTGCATTTTTCAAATATTTATTCTGTTTTATATTTTCAAAATTTCCTCTCACAAAAAGGAAAAATAGTTAATTCTGTTTTACCCTTGCAATCAATATATTAGTATGAATATAAAAAAAATAGATACATGTATAAATTCTTGTAAATATAATTTTTATCATTTATTTAAAAAAGTTAATTAAATTATAATATTGTAACGAAATTGTAATGAAATTTGTTTTGATAGTTTAATTTTTTCATATGATGGGTATATATCGCAATTTTTTTTTTTTGAACCTAGACGAATATTTAAATATTGTTGTTTAGTAAGCTTGTTGTCGATAACAAACGCTAAAGCTTCATCTTCTGTATAAGGAATGGGATATTTTGAATAATTATAACTAGTTTTAATTGTTTTAGCTCTATTTGGAGTTGATTGAATCTCCTCAAATAATTGAGCAGCACTCCTTTGACCAGACAAATACAATTTTTTTTTAGCAGCATGTATAATTTGTAGTGAAGTCATATTAGAATTAGTTATTGCAGCTTTAATTTTTTGTCTTTGTGTTCTTTGAGAATAAGCCTCAAATGTAATATTTGGTCGACCACTAACCGATGAAGTAAGCATTTTATTCAGGAGTATTTTGAATGAAGTATTGAGCCATTCAGTGTTATTCTTTATAAATGTATTAAAGTTTCTACTTACTTTTGACCATTTTCTTGAAATAATCAAACAAAATTTTAAAATTTATTTTTTAACAATATTTATATATTGATCAGTCCAAATCAAACCATTTAATTTTTGTTGTAAAAATTGAAATATTGCATTTTTGGAAGATATACTAGTAACCACTTGCATATATTTGTTTTTATGTAAAAAGTTGACTAAATCACGATTAAGAATTCTATTATTTTCTCCTTCAGATATCGCATTAACTGAAAAATAAATATGTGAGGTATTTAAAAACACTAACAAAATAAAAATTAGTAAAATATCCAACAAAATATTATTTAGTTTATAAACTATACTTTGCTAATTATAAATATGTTAGTATAAAATTTACTTACCCATCAACTGATTATTCATTTTTCCAATATTCGTTAGAAAAAAAATAAGCAAAAATTCACAAACTGCAAATAGTTAATACACGTATAAGACGAATGAAAGATGGGTAATGAGTCTTTGAAAATTATTACACGTTGTTCACTATACTTACTTTAATATTATAGTTGGTTGTTCCTAATCTTTATGTTAAGTAATAAATTATATCTCATATCTTATAAATTACGATGAAATTTATTATAGCATAGAAATTAATATAGCATCGATTTCGTACAGATTTTAATAATACTATAAATTAAATAGAGTAATAATACAGTGTGTCTATAGATATTAAACCCATAGGTTGTATAAGAAAAACGTGTAAAACCATATGTGTACCTGATAAGAAAAGTCTGACGCAATTTTTTTTTTTTTTTAATTATTCTTGACAACTTGAACCATAACATGTATGCATTTAAAATTACGTAATATTGCATACATTTTACTAAAACCCTTTAAAGGTGGAAAAATGATGGGAAACTTGGGGTTTTTCTGTTAAATATTGCATTGTAACTGTAAATAGGTGTATGAAAATTTTTTTTTGTCATACTTCTATGTAAACTAACATACAAAATGTGAATTCTGGAAAAAAAAAATATTTTTTTTATTATTCCGACTGAATAAAATTAATTAACATATTTCGCGTAAAAATTGGAATTATTCTATAAAAAGGTAAATATTTCTAATCAAACCACTCTATTTCACTTGATATTCACCTTATTGATCTAAATTTTTAAATTTATCCACAAAATTTTCAAATGGAAAATAGTTAACAATAAAATTTAGGATTTTTTAGGTTTTAAAAATGGGACTTTTGGCCAGCTAAATATTGAAATCATCCCACTGTGGGTCGGCGCCGATTTTTTTGGTTTCATCATTTTTAAAACGTTGATTTACATGGGTTTAGAAGAAAAATTTGTAAAAATATCTCTGTAGCTAAACTGCAATTGTTCCGAATTTCGCCATGTTGGAGGTATGTTATTTTATGTTCATATTATTCAGATATATGATTTAAATTTTTTAAAAATTGATATTAATTTAATGCTCACGATATTACTGAGATTTTATTATAGTTTTAGATGAACTTTCTGTATTAGATGAAAATAAAACAATTAACAGTAATAATGACTAATGTAATCAACCATTAGCAGAAAGGAAAAATTATTTTGAAAATCAAAGCAGTGTGGCATTGAATCCTGGTAATTAATAACTTATGTATTAAAATATTTTATATTAATTTTATTTTTCACTTGTTCCATAAGAACAAAAATGGAAACTATACAATCAACCATTTTTACAGACACAAAATGTAACCTATGTACCTACCTAAAGTTTATTAAAAGATGTTTAAATATCTAACAACAGTAATAATTTAAATTAAATTAGTCATGTTTGATTTATTTTGTATCTATTTAATTTCAGTTTTAAAAGAATAACTTACTATTATAATTAAATACTAAAATATGTACCCTTATGTTATTAGGTAAACACCAACCATTAAATAATATATAATTGTTTTGTAATGTTTTGAATAAAATGATGAATCTAATAATTTTATGAACATTAAGACATTACATTAAATTAAATTTGTTATAATTTTAGGTGAATCTTCTCCACCAATATGTGAAAGAGTTGAAAGTATTAATGACAAATCTAATGAATTTATAGCAGAAATACAAAATTGTATTGAAAATCGAGGCAGCGTGGCATTGCATCCTGGTAATTATTAATTTATATACTACTTATATAGTATTTTATTAAAAAATGTTTTGTCTCTATTTAATGAACATAAATTTTCATATTCTATATAAATGTATATATAGTTGTATTTATGGAACACACAATTGAAAACTATATAATTATTCATTTTTACAGACATTTGTAAAAATTATCTATCTAAGATATGTTTATTGAAAAATCCAAGTTATGAATTAATATCTAGTATTCTTCGAATGGTTCCATATAAACCAATTGCTGATGATTTACCTACCAGAAAATTTCCAACAGATAAAAATGGCCGTAGATTTCATTCAGAGTGGTATTGGTTTATTCTACCTGATGGTTAGAATTTTAAAAAAAGAAAATGGTTGTCTTACTCTCCTACAACTGATCGTGTATACTGCTTAGACTGTATGCTATTTTCTACTTCAGTGGCAGTTAAAGATAAACCTAACTTGTCTTGTGTTAAATATGATTTTAAAACTTAGGTCAATGGAAAGTTTAGTATTGAACGCTATGAGTCATCGACTAGTTATATTTCATGTTACATGCTGCATTTGATTAGGCAATTTTCATTACCAATTTGTCCATCATTATTTTGTAAAAAAAAAAGAAGTAATAAAGAATCGAGAAATTGTGCGACAGTTAATAGATATTACAATATATCTTGGAATTTGGCCTTGTATTTCGAGGTCACCGTGAAGGCTGGGAAGAAAAAAGTTGTGGTAATTTTAAAGATTTAACCAAACTTTTATCTAAATACTCTCCTACAATGGCTCAATATTTAACAGAACTACAGTTTCAAAAACACAAACCTGAATGTTCATTAATATCCTGGAGGAAACAAAATATGTTAATAGATTCTGTAACTATATGAGTGCATTGCTAATGCAATTGATAAAAATGTTAATGATGCTAAATTTTTTAGCATTTATATTGACAGTCCATTTGATGTATCAAAGAAAGAGCAAGTATCGTTTGTAGTTAGATATGTTGAACAAAATGAATTTGTTAAAGAAAGATTACTAGTCTTAAAAGAATCGCCAAGTACTCGTAGTATAGATTTAACTAATTTATTCTAAGATGTATGTCTTGAATATAATTTAGATTGGACAACATATCTAATTAGTCAAGCATATGACGGAATTTAAAATATGCGAGGTCAATATAATGGGTTACAAAGCATTATAAGAGCAGAAAACCCTTGTGCCGTTTATGATTGGTGTTGGTACATAGATCGAACTTGGTAGTTGTAGATGCCGTTTCATCAGGAACCAATGCAATTGATTTATTTGGTAATCTTGAGCAATTGTTTGACTATTTATGTTTCAGTAAAAAAAGAGTAAAAATTGTTTGAAGAAAATCAAAAAAAAAAATATATCCAAAAAACAGAGTTAAAAGAGTAACAACCACTCTGTGGATATCGCATTATTATGCTTTATATACGGTATTGATAACTTTCGATTCTATTATGGAAACACTAAATTATATCAAAGAAATTGAAGGACCTGGTGACAGACGTTCTGGAGTCAATGTTGGAGGGCTTTTAAAGTATTTTACTACAAAAACATTTGTATTTATTGCTATTAGTTTTGAAATTGAGTTCAGTATTTTAGAAAACACATCCATACTTTTACAGAGTTCTGATTTTGATTTTTTTTCACGCTTTAACTATGATAGAAATTTATTTAAATTTAATTTCTGAATTACACACTATGCAGACATTTATGGCTTGATAAAAAAATGAAATGAATTTATAAATAAAAGTAAGTTTGAATTTGAACCATTACCTGTACATTGCAGTTGTAAAAGAAAACTTATGCCAGGGGAATATGCTATCGATGAAATTATCATAAATCCAATTGAAAATTTTAAGATAACAACTTATTATGCTTCGATTTACTGTATCCATACACAAATTACAGAACGATTTATTGGTCAATCTGGTTCAAATAATTTCAAGAATTCAGATAAAATACAACTTTAGGGTTGTTTAAAGATATTAGACTTTTATCAAAAAAAAAGGTTCAATGAAGTTGAAAAAAAAACCAGAAAGTCTTCCGAAAGATGCATTTGATGTTTTTTGTAAAGTATATGAAAAGTTTGTTGTGGCCGAAACAGCTAGAAGAAAATATTTAGAATTTTGCAAGTCTTTTAAAGTACTAGAAAAATGTAAAATATTACAGACCGTACTTCACGGAAAAGGAGAATTAAGTTCAAGTTCTGAACAGTCTGAGTGATCTCAAGAAGATACTGAAAAATCTGATACAAATAACGATATAGAAATAATTTTCAGTCAGAATCAACCTCACAAATTAATGAAAAATCATTCCAGTTTAATTACCACATTTCAGTATGTATTATCTATAATATTAAAAAAAAAAAATGTTCTTCCAATTTGTCACACTTATATAAAATGTATTTATTTTATTTTAGGTTATTTGGAAATCATAGCTCTTTAAAATCATTGTTTCTAACCTTGTATACAATTATGAAAATCGTAATAATATTACTTGTTGGAAGTGTGGAAACAGAACGTCCTTTCTCAAAACTAAAAATCATAAAAAATAGACTTCGTTCAACAATGGACAATAATAGGTTAGAATCCTAATAAAAATTTCTTGTGAGCAAAATGTAGAAACTGATTATTTAAAAATAATTTCTACATTTAGTCAAAAGTGTCCTAGTATTATTAAAAATCTCACACTATGGTATTTGCTATTCATTGTTATTATTATTTTTTAAATACATTCCTAATACCTACATACTATGGTATGTTATAATTTTTTTTTAATTGACCTACTATTCTTTTTAATTCTTAAATTAATGGACATTTTGGTCATAATATCCATATTAACTAGCACAATATTATTTTTATTTTTGGGGGTGGGGGGAACAATCATTTTACTTGGTGTAATGGTTGCTACTCGCTACACATTGGGAATAAGGGGAGTAGAATATTTAAAAAAAAAATATTTAATAACTTTTGATGGGTGGGTGGATGGATAGGTAAAATTAATCTTGCTACATCTGAAAAATATGTCTTGAGCTCTACTGGAAGTACCTATGTCGTTGATATTAGTTATTCCATCTACGTTACCAACGATAGTATAACGCAAATGAATGTATTCCTTAGCTTGAAGTTTTACCTGATTATACCTGATGTATCGTAATGGCTCGCTTTCAATTTCCGCATACATATCAACAATATATTGATGAAACAACTGGCATTGGAGAATATTATTGTCTTCATTGGCATGAATCATCAACTGATATGTGTAGATCATCACACTCACTTTCTTGCTAGTTTCTACATTTGCAAAGTAAAAATTTAATTAATACAAAAAGAAATTAATCATGCATAAAAATAAAACATATAGTAATGACATGTGTAGATTGTACCTGTTACTGGATTTCTTTGTTTGATATTTAAATGATATCTATCTTCTCCTTCCCAAAATATCAATGGATATTGCAAAGCGTCGTAAGAACGATGATTGTCTTCAATCGTATGCAATGTGATATTTCTGCGTTTGATTCATATATCTCGATGTTTAAATGAGTCGCCAACCATAACAACTGCAACTTCATTAATGGTCGGTGCATTATATCGGCCCGCGTGCTGCCCAGATGGTACTTTGTTTGCTTTAATGACGATCGTATAGTTGTCGTTTTGCAGTCTGTTTGAAACGGTATTGAATAACTGGACCAACTGATTGTGATTCTGTAAAATCGGTTCTAAAATACCCACAATTACTCGCTACTCCATCTGCTCGAAATAGTTGTATTAGCAGCGTGCGTTTATTTGCTACTCCTCATCACCCATGAAGTAGATTTGCGGAAATTTTGAATCGGTATCAGGCATCGGCATTAAAGAACCAATTTGATGATACATTTAGCCCTGAATCTTAAACATTGATTGAAAATTGCGACTACACTCAACGATTTTTGTTGTTTCAAATGATGTCATTTGAAAGCACGAATTGAATTTGTGAATTTTACGCAAAAACAATTTAGCTTGAGATATAATTCCATTTAATAGTGCTTTCAATGGTTCTGGTGGTGAATTTCAATGGTGGCAATATAACTTTTCTATATGCGCAGCAGAAACCGGTCGATTCACCTGTGTATTTGAGTGCATGATAGTGTTGGCATTGTTTGTTCATAGCAGCGATTACAATTTGTGAATGTGACGAATAGTCGATATTCGACTCATATTCAAACGCAAGGCGAAGAAGTGATGTACGTGTCAATACGCGATACACTTGCAAACTTTGTTGTTCACATGTTCTAGATGTGTCAGCGACTCGTTGACGGGCCAGTCTTTGTCTCAAAGCATTAGTTCGTCGGCGTTCGTTGCGTTGATCATGACTCTCATTAGCACGTTTGATTGCAGCCTGGTTTCTTAAATGTTCATTGTCTGTCAATTGATCTTCTGCCGATCTATTTAAGCGACGGTTCTGGACTAATTGTGAATTCTGAGTCCGTCGACCAATATTTCCTCTTCGTCCACGAAGACGTGACATTGTCTTATGTACGTAACTTATATCTGGATATAATACACTCAATATTTACGTAAATGCGATAAATATAATATCAAAACACAGTATACAAAAAAGTTGAATTAATAATTTATTAAAAAATAATGTGGTGGCATTAGTGCATTTTTTTTTAATGCATTTTAATCCCATAGACGTACGTACAAATAATAATAACACATTTAGGGATAATAATTTCTTTCTTTATATAAATAATACTAGCCAACTCGTCACGGCTTCACCCGTAATTGGTTGTTTAATTTGCCTTTGGACGATGATATATAGAATTTTTTATTCAAATTGTATCGTTTAATAATATCGGCGAGTTAATATAAAAAACGGTTAATGAAAACGTATTGAAATGTTTCTAGCGGGATTAATGACAAATATACTTTTATTAAAAATGAATACAGACACAAAAGAAATGCTGAGTAATTTATGATTGACAAAGAATTTTATAAAACTTCTGAGTATATGACGTTTTTTGTATTATCTCCTGTTGGAATTAAAATCAAAAGACGATTCTAGTTCCCTGTTCGAGAAAATCCCACGTATAATTGTCCAAGTAAAAATCACTCTGTTCGAAGATTTACGCCAACGTATCTGAATGTTTGACCTTGAACTTTATTTTTCGTAATTGCAAAAGAAACTTTAATAGGGAATTGAAGCCGTTTGAAAGAAAACGGCAAGTTAGGAATGGGAATTCTTGAAAAAATGAATATAAAATAAAAGCAATATTCCAAGAATTCCCATAATTCCATATGACTTGGCTAAAACGATAGGGAGTGCCCCCTGAATTCGCACCTGCCACCAGTTAATGTTCTAGATCCCCAATTGGCACGAAGTAATGGAGGATGGTGTTTAGTTTTTGCATGCATAAAATACTGATTTTTTGATATTATTTATTTACGCTGTTATAAAATGTTAAAAATGACTGCAATTGCAAACAGAAGTCATTACATAGGAACATGATTATTGATTTTTTAATTTAATATGATAGGTTTTTGTTCAATTTTAAAATCATTAATTTACATAATTAAACATTTATATCACATTCTTTTACCAACGAGATTCTTACAAATTTACAGTAGTTAAATTGATAATTTCTTGTATGTATATAATACTAGCTGACCCGACAAACGTTGTTTTGCCATATAAATTATTTCTAGAGAATATTTAGCTAGAAAAAAATAACTAATTTAGTATAAGTGTGTAAGGATGTGGTATATAAGTGGAAGAGGTATTGAGTGCTGTGAACGGTGACGGAATATAAAAATGAAAAAACATCAAACATTTATTTTTTTAATAATTTATTAAAATTGATCCTATAAAATTATATATATATCGCTAATTTTGACAATATTAGTAAAAATAGTATCAATCCCTTAATGCAACAAAGTGTACAATATTTTTTGTTATCTCATCGTTCACCAACCCAAACAGACTGGATGGTTTGAGAGCACGCCACGTATAATTGTCCGTGTGAAAAAACATGAAGTGCTCAAATCTAAGCCACAGACAGACATCTTTTGGCCTTGCGACTTATTGATAGTCATTGAAAATGTCAATCTAATTGAACATTGAAAGCGTTTAAATTGTATTGGCACATCTGTGGGCAAGGCCGGATTAGACAAATTCGGCCTAACGAATTTTCTTTATGTTACCGGCCCACTTACTAACTGGCGGCTCTTGTCCAAATTTTTTTAATCGTATATTTCAATAGGTGCACTAATCTTAAACTATAAACAATTAATATTTTCTGTTAGTGGCCTTTCACAACTTAAAAGGCAAAAAATTGTCGCGGCCCACCGAGTTTTGCTCGGTAACTCGCCGGGCCAATCCGGCCCTGTCTGTGGGTATAATAGGGATTCGTGGTAATAATAAATTTTCACCTCGATATTTCTATTTAAAATTATGACACCAAGTCTCTTGGTAAAAAATGTATTTTGAGATTCAATTCGTTGACGTGCAAATTTTTTGCTGCTAATATTGCTCTTTCTGCCAGCCACTTATGATCTGTGTATTGTCTGTGTATATTGGGAAATATCTGGTCGGTAATTGTATACATCCTGTTTAATCTGTAGTAACTTTCACATCACCGATATCTAATAATTGTTTTAAGAATCTTTCGCACGCAGCTTTTTTTTTTGAATCGCAAGTATCGAAATCGTTCGGTCTCTATTTTTACATACATGTCGACCATGAATTGTTGACAAAACTCACGACATCGTAGAATTTCCTAACCTATCATCAACCGATATGCATAATAATCCTTTGAACTAACATTCTTGTTTGTTTTGGCACCTGTTGCGGGATCTTATTGCTTAATATTTATGCAATATCCGTCATTTAATATCAAAAATAAAATTAATAGTTTTTAAATAGTTACCGACTGGGTCATCAGTTATTCAATTTAACTACGATTTATTAAACAATAGACTTTTCCAAATTTTTTTTTCTTAAAAACCTTCTCTTGGCAATTACGAAAAATTAAAAAAAATTTGAGCCAAATCGGCCAAGCCGTTCTCAATCGATGAACAGTTATACATTTTTGGCTCCATTTATATATATATATATATATATACTAGCCGACCCGTCACAGCTTCGCCCGTGATTGGTTGTTTATTTTGCCTTCGGACCATGATATGTAGAATTTTTTATTCAAATATTATTGTTTAATGTGATCGGCAAAAAATATAAAAAAAACGGTTAATGAAAACGGATTGAAATTTTTCTAGCGTTATAAATGATAAAAATAAATAAAGATATAAAAGAAATAATTTATGGTTAATAAAGAATTTGATTGAAGTTGATGAGGAAAAAAAAGAAAAAAAAAAGAATTAAAATAAGAATTTTATAAGACTTCTGAGTATATGATATTTTTTGTTAAAAAAAATCTAAAAAAAAAAACTCTTCCTTGATGATTCACTACGCTTTCTGTAATAACATTATAAGCATATTTTTGATCATTTACTAATTTTGGTAAATTGATTTCTACAAATTCTTGTAATCGGTTATTATCGTAAGAACGCAAAATTGAGAATTCAAAAGGATCAGATGCATTTTCATTTCGAACAGGTGAGTTCATTCCAAATTCAGTTAAATATTTTTCAGACAGACAAACAACTTTATCTTCTATTTCAATCAAACCTCTATTAAATATTTCATCAGAAAAAGTAAATTGCAAATCATTTAATCGAGTGCGCTCTGTATGAAGAATATCTTTACAAAAATCATTTCTGAATTGTTCCCACAAAGATTGAGGTTCAGACGGTTGGTAGACTGGTAGGTAACTATGATTATTGCGAATAATTCTCTTAATTTTGAAGGACTTTCTGAAAGATTTGACTCCGCTAGAGCATTTTTCCATTGCTCGTCATTTTCTAAAAGCCCAAGAGCAAAACAGGTAGCTTTAATAGTCACGTGAATGACTCCATCAAAGGCCTTCAAGCTTTCAAATGAAGTAGGACCTTGTACATAATTTAGTAACAATCTTAAATGGAAGCACTCACTTTGATTTGGGTGAATCGAGTAAATTCTACCAATGGCAGTGTCCATTTTTATTCCTGGCCAACCTGGAACATCTTTTCCCCGTCTTCTCTTTAACCAGCCTCTGCTATCATCCCAGGTATAATAAGAAGGAACTTCATGATAGAACAGTGTTTTCGCAAAATCATTATGTGAACACAGTTCAAAAAATGTAGTTAGTGTTGTTTTTCTTGGATTTTCAATAACTTGAACAAGATTATTAGCGTTAAAGAAAACACGCTGTCCATTTTCTAGATGAACAGCCAAGTGCTGAACTGTCGAATCACTATCATGGATTTCAAAATTGAAAATTCTCCAAAACGCTTCAGAAGTACATATGTATCGACCACTCAAATAATTTGTAATCTCATCGTTTTCACGATTAACAGAAAAAGTAGCTCTATCTGATCCTTTATTAATATATTTACATATGTATTTTATCGCTTTAACCGAATGACAGCATTCTACGTTAATATGCGCTTTAAAGCACCTAGATAGCACTGGACAATACGATACAACCCAACGGTTATCAACCACGATTTCTGTTTGACCACGAACTTTTAATATTGCAGTATAACCTCCATCATCTGGTGATCTCTGTCAGTAAATCGGATAACCATCATCTCCAGTTTGAGTATCCTTGACCAATTTGTGAGGGTATTTATTACTACATTTTCCATTATTCATACATGGCGATCTAATATTTAACTCGCCGCATAGGCCATGAATCATATTCTTGCATACTATTTCATAAAGTATAGGATCTCTGTCTTTGTTTGGTATCTCGGCAGAAATAATTTTATCAATTTCATCTGGCTGAATTTTCGTTTGTAACCACAAAAGAATGTGGCAGTGTGGCAAACCTCGTTTTTGCCATTCAACACTGTAAGCATAACAATTTACATTTCCGAAAATATATTTATTTTTTAAGACATGCATAAACTTTTTTAGTTTGAGATGAAAAACTCTAGAGATTATATCGTGTCTATCAAACGATTTTTGGTCTTGAAATTGGTCTTAATTCATTTTTTATTTCCGGCCATTTCGGGTTGCATGTGAAAGTAATAAAAAAATCTGGACGGCCAAATTTACGAACATAAGTCATTGCATCCTGATTTTTTTCATGCATGTAACGTGGGGAGCCAGTAAAAGAGGAGGGAAGAATTACTTTTTGTCCCACGTTATTAGCATTAATATTTGCATCATTGTTAACAGCATCTCGGAGGTGAACATAATCATACGCACGTAGTTGTTTTTGATGGTTACGAATAAAATGTAGTCTTTCAGAAATCATTTTTGCCATCATATCTACGGCGAATTGGCTGAAAAATGTTTTGTAATAATGTAGATTATTTAGACTTGTTTCTCTAACCATAAACCTATAAGAATAAAATTGCATGCAGGAGACAGTTTTTGTTCGATTTTGGTTATTTTTCTGTATAATATACAGATCAATATTAATGTGATAACCGTCTTCGCCTCTAGTATGCATCAATGGATATTGCAGTGCATCATAAGATCTATTCAATTCGGAAACTCGACTCAAGTGTCCACTCCGACCGTGCAGAACTTTATCTCTGGGACCTTTATCTTCATTAACTAATAATACAGCTACTTCATCGATGGTAGGTGCACTATATTGACCTCTGTGTTCATCTTGAGGAACTCTGTCAGCATGAATAATTAACTTGAAGTTTTGCAACCCATCAAAAGACCTCGACTCCAGATTAGATCTGAAGCTCTGTATGAGGTGATTATTTTCACGCAAAAAAGTTTGCAATGATTCAATGAGACCTCTTTTTAAATTTGGAATCATATTTGTTCGAATAGATATTTAATCCGAAGCTGACATAAAATATATTTGTAAAAATTTAGCATTATTTCCAATTTCGGGTAATAAACTACCTATTAAATGATGCACTTGACCCTGAATTTTAAAAGAGGGCATGAAGTTCCCTTCAGTTATTTCGTTTGCTCCAAACGATGTAATTTGAAACAAAGTATCATACAGTCTAGAATTATCAAAGAAATGTTTTAATAGAGGGTAAGAATTATCAATTAAACTTTTAATTAGGTCTGGAAGATCCTCAAATTGTTGTAAAACAACTTTACCGTCAGCGCAGCAAAGTCCATGAGTTTCATCTTTCCATTTTTTTTTACATGGCACTTAGGACATAATACAGTCATTCGTCCAATTTGAAGCGCTTTAATATTTAAATAATCAATCTCGGATTGATAATTAAACGAAGATTTCATACTCAAAGTGTCACGTTGCTTCTGTGCAAGTGTTTGAGAACTTTTTGGTGTGTTATTTTGTTGCCTTCTATTATACATTCGAGTTGCATTGGCAGTTCTTCTGCCAGTGCGTGCTCTTTGCGCTCTCGGTATGATAATGAATTGGCTACTTACCCGAAATTTAGGTAAAAAAAAAGGTAAAAAAGTAGGTAAAAAAACTAAGTACAAATTATGCCAGTGCGTAACCAAAGCGGTGTGCGTAGCAAAAAATCACACTCGACGGCTACCAAGCTCAAACTGAGCCCTTGATGCCACGTGTGGTGAGTTATGTGCTAACAACCTGCTGTTAGATAAGCAGTAGGTATTGCGTATTATATTAGTGATTAACAATGTAGGTATAAAAATAGATAAAACACTATTTGCGGAAAAACGCGTTCGGCGTCAGGCGGATCGTAACACTATTAAATAATAGTGTTGATAAATACTATTTATAATCGATGGTAACACGTTTGTTGGCAAGAATATTATTACATAAGAGTATTTTTCGATAACGCAAAACGTGATCGGTATTTTACATACACTTCTTATAATATTAAAACTATTATTAATTTCGGCAAATGTTTTTGGACACGCGTGTACTATTGATAAATGTCAATCAAATCATTTGATGACCTGTTAGATATCTAACACTATACAAAGGTCAAGTTGCAGGTAGCTGTATACCCGCGGCCTGCTTACAAAGCCGTTAACACACGACTCTTCTACAATTGATTTTAATTTTTTATGAACTTTTTTACTGACAAAAGTGGTACTAAAACCTTCAGCAGAGTTTCGGGTTTCAGCCAAAAAAAATTTCAGCCAAATCGATTTAGTAGTTTTCTCGGTTAGCGCGGTCGAAGAAAAACCCTTACAATTTTATATATAGTATAGATAGATAGATAGATAGATATATAGATTATTATTATTTGTATTTATATTTAGTATCGCAATGAAAAATTTTGAAACGAAAATAATTTTAAATCGCGATTACGATTTTTATGCATCTATATTATAGATTATATAACGATACCTAAGAGCACACATGTGCTATGTCCAAATGTCCGACTTTTAATGTTATTTAATTGATTTTGATAGCATAAGTATCTAAAACCGCCTTTTTTAATTCAAATACTTCATAATGAATATTTTATTTTAGATAATTATTATAAAAAAAAGGAATATTTGTTCTAGTTTTATAGTTATGCAAACAACTAAACTTCTTTAGTGATTTGCCAAAAATTAGGAAAATGGACATGGAACATGTGTGCTCTAAGGTATCGATAAAATTATGGCTTGGATAAATATTAATTCAAATATTACAACAATTTTGATAGCAAAGTATCATATTTTATTAGATTGCTACTACTTGTATCAAACTATATCGTTTCGTTAGAACAAAAAACAAATTTCCATATAAATTATATAATTACTATACAGGTATTAAGCCCAGATTATGTAAAATTGTAATATCCTTAGATCACGTTTAACTATGTGAAAAAATACCGTATCTGTAAAAAAAAAAAATAATATAAAATATGTGGAAAATATGCAAACATTTTAAAATAAAATTTATTTTTAAATGTTTTCATTTAATACAATATTCGAAATATCACCTTTAACTCTAACTCCTTTTTATTTAACGGTGGAGACTCGTTTGCGCACATATTAATATATTTTTTAAATTTACGACGATTCGTTTGTGCACAAAATTGTGAACAATGAAAATCAGCTTTTAGATAAAATGCTGGGTGTACAGGGAGGGTGTTCATATACTATAAAAGCGTATAGTTTGTTTTCAATCGTGGTTTTACAACAGGCTAGAACAAAGTTGGTTCAGGTAGTTACTAAAAAATAAAATTTTATTAGAAATATACCTACTCGAAAAATAATTCTGAGATAGAAATATGGCTTAAATACTTTATCGGTTTATCATATTTAAATTAAAATGAGGTTTTGGACGTATTTACTAAAATAGTTTCAATATCGCAACATACAACAATAATAAATATGAATTTTTCGAACTATATATTGAAATATATTGATTTTGGTGCTAATTTTGGGCCAGAATTATGAGCTAGTGTACTAGGTAATAGCCCAAAAATAACGAATAAAGTTGAACATTTTAAAATGTACTTCAATAGTCATTTGCATACTCCCATCCTTACATTCATTAAGTTATTCAAGTATTAATAGAAATTCAAGTCGATATTGATATAAAAAATAATTAATTCAATAAAAAAAAGAAAACACCCGTAGAAGAGAAATATTAAAATACAAAATTATACGAAAAAATATATTCCGGTTGCAAATTTACAAAAATTGACATTTTTAAATATATGAATATATAATTAAATTTTATTTTTAATGAATAATAAATGTAGGTACTTTATTTTAAACTATATATATAAATAAATTATTTTAAAGAATTTATTATTTATTATATTTTTTAGTAATTATATTATTTATTGAATTATGTTAATGACTTGGTTGTAAAAATTATTGTAATTGTGATAAAAAATATTTATTTTTTTAATCGACAAATAATGGCTTAATGAAGTTGCAATAAATTAAATAGCTTAAATAACATCTTTATGCACGCCAGCCTATGATTCCAGAATATGATTAGACAAAGAGTGTTATGTAGACCTTATAAAGGTCGAAAGAAAATATTGTAAGAGTATAATAATTTTTTCACCATCAAGAATGACAAATTCGAAAACTTAGAGAGGTACGCAGGTTATATACATTCTGTACGTAGTTAAGTTTTTATGAAAAAAAGGTTTCTATTCGTAAATGGTGCGCAAACGTGTTTGAATTTTATCAGTCATAAAATTTGACTGTCAGTCGTTATCAGTCATACACATACATGATCAGTCATGAATTTCAATCACGTAGATTGTTATTGAAAACTGGCTGTGTTTGGGGGACAATGGAACGATATTTTTATTGTATTAAAATATGATTGTACGATATTTAAAATTAAATGGATATAAATAGAGTTATTTACATAATAACGATAAAAATATCGCACGATACCACGAAAACTGTCGTCTGCATTTTCAACTTCTATACAATAGCAATATCATACGATAAAAATGTAGAAAAATAAACTGATTAGAACACGAACGATAATTATCGTTCTAAAACATTAAGTTTATACATAGTATCCACTTCTTTGGAGGATGATAGTGACAGCTCTATTGGATTTAAATAACTATCAAAATCAATGTAATTGGCGGATGAAGATTTACAAATCGATATTGATATTCTCATTAGTGAAATCTAAACAAGAACCCACATTTTTCGACTTTTCTCTCTTTTTTTCTTTAATAATAGTTCATGTCCCATGTATAAAATTATATCATTCATTGTTATTTGTTTATAAACTTAAAAATGTATATAAAAAGTCAGCCGTATGTCATAACTAGGGAACGGATTTATATGTAAATGCATATTTTTATTAAAACGAGATATTTAAGATTCGATAAGAAACGTTTATGATTTAAAACATTCCTATTAAAATTATGATACTTTTATTTTACATATTTTTACATATTTTGGTATAATTACATATTTTTACATATTTCACTAATTTTTAAATATTTTTAAACATATTTTTATCATTTAATCATTCATACGTCTTCTTCGTACGAAAATACAAGAAATTATTTCAAAATTAGATCCAGAAACTTTTATCGCTATTGGAAATGCTCAAAATATTATGCAAAATGAAACATTGAAAATAATTTAATTTTAATTAAAAATAATTTAACAAAACTATTAATAAAAAATATGTCCCCAAATGATAGTATGCAAATTGTTGAATCAGCGATTAAAACTCGTAAGCAGACCAATAGATGTCGTAAAAAAGAAAATTCATGCTATTACAGAAAAAAATTCCAGGCAATATTGATTTTAAAACAATCAATGACATAATGAATGGCAGACAACCTTTTAAAAATTTGGAATTATCGCCTTCTGATAGTATGCACTTGAAATATGCTTTTAATACATCGGTTGATGTGAAACGATAATTTAGCCGTTTTAAAAATATTTTGATACCTAATAGGCGACATTTAACATTTGATAATTTACAAGATATTGTAATAATACAATGCAACAAATCTTTTTGATAATTTAATAATAATAATCACTTTTTTTTTAAATTTTTTTTCCCCACATATTTGGATGTTTTTAGCACATATTTAATATATTATACTTACATATATATGTACATATTTCTGTATTTTTATTACATATAAATCCGTTCCCTAGTCATAACCATACCTCTTATCGAACGATAAAATTTTAATACGATAAAAATAACATCCGATAAATAATCGTTCGTGTGTACTGGCTCTAAAAGTATATATTAAATATAAAAGTATGTTATAAGAAAAACAGTTGATAATATTTATTTTATGTGTAGATTTTGGGTGACTTCTGTCAATATGTTTTGAAATGGATGTCTCTAACAGATAACAAATTTCTTAAGAATTCTCATTGTGAAACTATTTGTATCATAAATTGAACAGTTGATTTGGCCGATTTAATTACTTTGTTAAATATATATTTGATTTTACTATATATGGCTACAAGTACGAATATTTTTTTTTTGCTGGGTTTGAATGGTCCTAGATAGTCAAATATTAATCTGCCCATTGATTTATTTGATATTAGGATTGATTGTAATTGCCCAATTAGTTTACTCGGTAATATTTTATTTATTTGGCATCGATGACCCATTTTTATGAAGTGAGCGTGTTTTTAAATAGTCCAGTAATATGCATTTTGTAATTTATGAAGCGTCAATGAAATACCAGTGTGACCATTAATGGGTGATTCATGGTAGGATTTTAATATTTCTTCAACTAATTTAATTGACAAAATTAATATGTGTTCAAATGAATTTGGAGGTTTAAAGTATTTGTGATATAATATATATATATATCTCATTGATAATTAAAATTGTCTCGATTTTCTTTGAATGTTTTTATTTAGGTACTCTATATTTACCACTAATAGCATTTATTATATCTAAAGAAAATTCGTATTTAGATTGTAATGTTTTTATATCACATTTAGTTATTTTATTGATATTATTATAATCATTGTAAATGGTATTAATTGCATTTCTTGATATGCTCTTCTGCTACTTTATTTTTTTTATATTTTGTATACTGTAATTCAAAAGTAAAATCTATTAGTTTTAATGCTAAATGATTGTATTTTAAAAATGTTGAAGTATTGAAGGCTTATATTATCACAAAATACCGTGAATTGTTTACCCCATAAGTTGTAGGAAATAAGCTATACCGTCACATGACGCTAAAAATTCTAAGGTTGTTGAGGAATATGTACTTATTTCATTACCTAGTAATTTTCTATACGCATATCTTATTGGGTGTGAGATTTGTGTATTATTTTTATCTTATTTTTATCTTGTTGTGTTGACCAGTTATTGAGATATGTATATACTGTTAAATATATATGTTTGTTATCATTGAAGCAAATAAGTAAAAACTCAGAAGTTAACAACTATTTTAATTAATTAAATATCAGCTCCTGATCTTCATACCGTTTAATTATTTTTATACCTTCCTTATTTAATTCGGTGAGTGGAAGTGCTATTTTAGCGAAATCCTTTGTGTTTTCAGTGGCATAGCCAAAAAAAATATTTAGAAAGTGTTTTAAATTTTCAATTCTCTCCTACATAAGTACCAACTTTTAATAAGTTAAAATATTAAATGTGTTATTATTTAGTTTATTGAAACTATGAAAATTATTTAATGATGACATGATATAACATTATACCTATGACTTAAAGTTATTGAATATTTTACAAAATAACAGGTATTTCGAGGGGTGATATCCCGTTTAACCCCTTGACTATGCCACTGTGTATTTCCCATAATAAAAGTACATACCTTTAAAATATATAATATATAATTTAATTTTGAGTTTTTTAAAAACTGTTATTGCAATTATATTTCTATTTAATGGCTTCATACCGTTTATATAAGGATATATAAGGATACCGGATATAAGGTGTCTTAATAATTTTATTCATAATTATAAATGTTTAGGTATCTTAGATTATATAGAGTTTGATTTATATAATAAATCAGATAATGATTTGTGACGTCTCGTGATAAAAAATGTCGTAGTGTCGTGTGGCGAACCTATGGTTTTAGGGTCACTAACCTGTGACCGAGACCAGTAGCCGGAGCATCCATTAATTAAATAAAATAAAAAAAATCAATCATAATAATGTGAATAATAAGAATTTATTTAAATTTTACTTTAATAATAGTATAACCGAGAAAACCCGAATGGCATAAAACTCAATGAAAAAAATATAAGAATAAAAATAAAATCTATATATATATATCAAATCATGTATACCGGTTGAGGTGAAATTATTCAATAACCATAATAATAATAATAATAATAATAATAAAATATTTACCATAAAGTGTGAGAACACACGTGAATATTTTACCCATCACGGCCGTCATTTACCTCGCCGTAGGGAACGTGAGTTAAAATTATATTCTGGTAAGTTAGTAATCATGAGTATAAAGGGATTTGAATAAGTATATCTCTCACAATAATGTGGTTAAAAGAAAAAATACAAAATAAATCACATACAAAAATGTTAAAAAAAAATACCAACGAAAAAAAATCAGGAGACCAATATTTTATACTTCGAACAACCAGCAGCAATATTGGGTTAATGATTGTGTCCGGTGTCCACCTTCTCACAAATTTGCTTATCGGCTGGCGGGCAGCGGTCATAGTTCAATGAGTGGTCTTGTATGGTCTTGTCTTTTGCGCGATAGATAACAATTAAAATATAATAATAATTAAATTCGAGGGCCTGTTGTTTGACACCTTACAGATTTTTTTCATTCTTTTTGAAAAAACAGTTCCACTATTTTATTATCCTTGTGGCAATCTTAGGAATGTTATAAGGCCGTGAATGGATTTGAACGATTATTTATATTGGTCTAATTTTATCAGTAATTGAAAAATGCACTATTTAAATCTAGAAATAAAAAGTATTGTGAGCCTTCTAGGGTTCTATGCAAATTTATGATTTTTGGGGTATTGATCTGTTTCAACCCTTTTATTTAGTTAATTGTATGATAATGTATATTTCTAATATATATAATCACATAATAATATCTATGATCCTATATATTTGGGTTTTGACAACGCTAAATAAGTCTCCGTGGAGACTCTTAATTTCCACATGTGGTTCTGTTATCATAAGAAATTATGATTACCTATTTCAATCTTCAAATATTATAACTATTTTATTTCTATTTTCTGTACTTGTGGTACTTCTGTATTTTAACATTTATTTGTACAATAATAATGAAACTTTATATTATTCACGATGGTATACCGCTATATATATGAGTAGACATCTCAATTGGGAAATTTTAAGTTTTTACTTACGTGCTAATTAGCAATTATTTGTTTTCCATACAATAGTTATAATTGCCATTTTCCATGCCGTCACGCCGGTGCTTCACGGGATACCTACAGGACTGTTACAGTAAATGCATATATTCATATATACATAAGCTAGTATAATAGTATTATAATATAATTAAAATTTACCCTACACCAGCGTTTCTTAACTTGAAGGTTACGGACCCCTAGATAAGGGGTCACATTCGTCAGATATAATTAAAAATTTAATCTAGAAAAACAACTTTTTATTTATAATAAAAATGAAAAATAAATAGGTACATAATCATAATGAAAAACATGAAAAAGTTAGTTCGTAGTATAAATACACTATTATATTATGTAACTGGTAAAATATATAAGAACTTAACACTAGTTTATATCAAAAGGAAGGGAGAAGGGCATGAGGTGAATAATTTTATTTTCTACTTATTTTGGGGGTCGCGACGTTAAGAAATGCTGCCCTACATTATGGAATTTTCGGTGATATTTACGTAAAATGCAATAATGTTATTTTAATAGCTTAGTTTACTTAAAGGTAATCGAGGAAAAATAAACACAAACATTAGGTTATGAAATATTGAGACATAAAATATATATATATATATATAGTAGGTGGTATAGGTACCAACAACCAGCTACAATTAAATAATAAAAATGTTGTTACCATTATTATTTTAAACTAAAAATGTTGTAACTTATAATTGTACTGATCAATTTAGTAACTGTAATAGATTATTATTTAACTACTTCGATTCTGTTTCTGCATTTTTGAAAATAAGTGGAATAACATGAATAGTGATAACATTTATCATATGGATACGTAGCAACTAGTAGTTACTGAGAACGATGTTTCACCGTTTCGGATTTCCGGTGACTCGGTGTATAGTCTTTAAACTTAATTAAAATTTCTTGGTAATTAATAGTTAGTACTAGTGTGGTCACTAACCATCGACTGGTTCACACGTTGAATGGTGAAATCTATGAAATTAAATCTACCATAAATCTCAAGTCAATGAATCTCGTGCAATTTTAATTTTTTCATTCATAACCGTTATTAATAATACTATTATTATTGTGTTTCTGTAAATTTTATCCTGGTCTTCAGTTTATAATATTACCATTAAAATGTATTCTTTTCTATTAAAGTATTGTGTTATTACTTGTTTAACGATGACTACCTGGGCAAAACCCATTCGTGAAGTTGGTTTACACGATGACTTTCTAGATGAACGATATTACAATACTACTGAAATAGAACATCTACTATATGCAATTGAAAAACAACATCCAACATTAGCTCGAGTTCATGAAATTGGTCAATCATCCATGGGTCGCAACATTTTAGCCATAGAAATAACAACGAATGTTGGACATAGCAGAAGAATTTTAAAGCCAATGTTCAAGTATATCGCAAACATGCATGGAGATGAAACTGTTGGCCTACAACTGTTATTATATTTAGCTCAATATTTAACTTTGAATTATGGTAGAGATGATCGTATTTCTAGAATTGTGGATTCAACCGATATTTATCTTATGCCTACACTCAATCCGGATGGTTATTTTGCTTCAAATGTACTGGAATTAATTTTTTGGATAGATACTTGTCAATTTAATTTTATATCACTCAAAATTGTACATTTTGATTTGTCTTAGGAAGGTGATTGTTTATCTGAAAAAAACTATGTTGGTCGAAACAATGCAAAAGGTATAGATTTGAATAGAAACTTTCCACAAATAGACAAGAAATCATTTGACATGCAACAACCAGAAACAAGAGCTGTTATTGACTGGATTCTTAATAACCCATTTGTTTTATCAGCTAATTTCCATGGTGGTGCTGTTGTAGCTAGTTATCCATTTGACAAGTATTACAAGTATGTAAATATTTATTTCCTATTTTAATTGGTACAGTTTTTATTATTAAACTAAAGGTATTTCATTCAACTACATTGAACAAATTTTATACTATTAATTTCTAAATATTTGTTTTGATTTTAATATTCTATAGAATTCTTTTGTTTGAAATTATTATTCAATAATCAAAATTATCTTTCTTGTCTTGGTTATTATAATGGTGATGTTAAAATGTAATAAATGTATAGGTATTTTATTAAATTATTTTTATATGTAGATATTGTATGATATTGATTAAATGAAAATTTCCGTTGAAATGATTTTTTCTATTCAAATTAATGTTTATAGACACATTTTAGTTGATAATTAAGAAATCATTTATCATTTTTATTTTATGGTAATTTTATATGAAATAAAAATGTTGAAATATTAAAATTATCTTTTAAATTTAAATTTGTTTTATTAATCAAGTTTTAACCTTTAGGTGTAAAAATGAATAATGTCATATTCAAATAAACAGAAAATATCAAATTTTGAATTGTGTGTTGTATTTTATTTGTTCAGATTTGACAGCAATGATAAAAAATTATATGTAAAAGTTGAAGTTATATATATATATATATATTAAATAATTTATGTTAATTTATTGAAATTCTTATTTTAATATAAAATTATTTTACTTGGTATCTAAAATTAATGAAAAAATACCAATTATCCCCGTTATAATGTTAATTTTAAAAATTGGTCAAAAAATTTCTTTTGTTCCTTTATGACAGTTGTATTTATATGTTGAACATGTTATATTGTTTATTAAGTTTGAAAATTGATTAATGTAAAAAATATTTTTAAAATTTTTTATTAAGATTATTTATGAAGTAAAAATAAAAAATGAAATTATGCATTTTAAGATCAGCCATTTCCAATTTAGATTCAGGATTTTTAACCACCAACTTGATTTATATTTATCTGTGACTTGTGAATAAATTGTACGCATAATATGAATTTTTCTATTTTGATCTAATGAAAATTGCATTATAGATCTATATATCTCTAATATAACTTGGAGTACTTAATTTATTCCCTATTATAAAACTAATGGAATATTTTATACATCTGTACGTAGTTGATTATTTTTAATTATTTAAAGTTAGTTGAAATATTTATTAAATATTTGCAAATGTATAATTAAAAAAAAAAAAATATTTAACCTTCAATCAAATAAATTATTATTATTATTATTAACAATTATTTGAGAAAAAAATAAACATTGGAATATCTAATAAATGTAAGTATTATATTTGATTCAAAATCAATTAAATCTATAATATCTGTAAATTTTAATTAGCACTGTTTTAAATTATTAATATTATGTGACCTTTGGTTGAAAATTGTTTGATTTGGATTTAAATATCACTTACTATATTTGCATTGTGTGTGTACAATTTGTGTGTGTGTTTAGTACAATAATTTCTTTTAGTTAATCTTTAAAAGGAAGTCACACTTGCATGTGTTGTCTCCGTCTCACAAACGAACATAGCAAATTTGCATTCAGTAGAACGAATTTTTTTGTGGTAACTTGAATATTATAGTAAGCCTATTATTAAAGTTAAAGGGAAAATATTTTAATTTTTAAGTAAGTTACCAGTTAGTAAAATATTGCAATTTAAAAATATCATCTTGCTTAAAAATTGATATATTGTAAAAAACCATCATACAGGCAAAGATAATGTTCTTCTTTTTAAGTTCTGTAATATTTTAGTTTACTTTAGAATTAAAGCTAATACCATAAAAATGGTTCTACTCAGTGGCGTAGCCAGGATTTTTAAATGGGGGGGGGGGG
>NW_020273018.1:3214769-3242195 GCF_003268045.1 Sipha flava
GGTAAGAGAGGATATGAGAATTCACCCTTAACCCCCCCCCCCACCATCTACCACCAAGTTTCTAAACGCATTTTAGTATAGTTTTAAAAATATTTATTAATATATAATTTATAATAATAATAATAATTTTGGTTTCAGTGTTCAGTCACTTGCTCCACTCTGACAGCTGCATTCTCTTAGGCGAATTTCTGGCAAATTCAGTTATTATTTCACTTTCATGGAATTGCTCTTTTTTATTTATATTAGCCATAGCTAATCTATTTAGTCTGTTTTCCGACATGGTGCTTCTTAAAAAAATTTTAAGCGATTAAGTGCTGAAAACGTTCTTTCCAGAGTGAAAGAGGTAACTGGTACCATGCCGAATAATTGTAAAAGTATTTTAATGTTAGGTCGAAGATTGGTGTGATGAAAGAGTGAATCAAGAGCAGAATTCGGTTTTGGAATAGTATTTTGACTCCATTGTTGCCTCCATATGAACAGGTCAGACCTGATTGTAGATGAGGTATCATCATGGAGATCTTGGACATATATTTTAGCAGTTTTTATAATATTTTTATCGTCATACATATTTAAATTGGCCGGAATAAGTCCTTCAAGTGGCATAAGTGACATCAATAAGCCTTTGATTAAAACGAGCATTGATTCTATTAAATAGCCAAAATACATTATACGTATAAACACGGCCCATGGGGGACGCTATAGCCCCCTTAGCCCCCCCTTGGCTACACCACTGGTTCTACTGAACTCATATTTTCTATGTTGTGCGTTTATAAGACAGGAACGACACATGTGGGTTCGGCGTTTTATTAATTTAATTTTAATTTGTACATTAGAAGTTATTCTCAAGAAGGAAAAACCCCCGATGATGCTTTATTTAGACATTTGTCAATGAAATATGCTTCAAAAAATCCCAAAATGGCCAATGGATCAGCTTGTCAAGAGGAACATTTTATAAATGGTATTACTAATGGTGCTGAATGGTACGAACTTGAAGGTTTGTATTTTATATAAAAATTATTTTCATATTTTGTATTTATACATTTTTAATGTTTAAATAAGTTGTCTATAGTTAAATATGTTTTCCTGGAAATGACCCAAATTCCAACAAATTCTATTGGTCAACAAATTTAAAGTGCCTTTAAATAGGCTCAACTGTTAATTGTACTTTTTATTATAATTTTTTAATTATTATTTAGGTGGAATGCAGGATTTTAACTATATTTATTCAAACTGTTTTGAAATCACTATTGAACTTACTTGTTGTAAATTTCCACCTTCATCTGTGTTAACAAAAGAATGGGAATATAATCGTGAATCTTTGTTAACTTATATAGAAAGTGTTCATATGGGTATTAAAGGTAAGAATTACATATGATTTATAAGTTTTGTAAAATTTGATTTATAATTTTTACTATTTATTTTATAGGACTAGTTCAAGATGAAAATAACAATCCAATCCCAGGTGCTGTTATACACATTTTAGGCATAAATCACACTGTTAAAACAACAAGTAGAGGAGAATATTGGAGACTTTTACTTCCTGGCACTTACAGCATTTCAGTTAGTGCTCCTGGGTAAGATGAATGATTAAATATTTCAATTTAACATTATGTATTTTAGTTGACATTTTTTTTAAAATCCATCATAATATTATTATTATTTATTTCAATATTTGAACTAACCATATTATACATTTTAGAGTTTTGATTAATTATTTTATTAGAATTTTAATTAAATATATTTCATAAACTTAAGCATAAACATTTTAATTTTAAAGTTAAAAAAAAATGAAACTTTAAATGAAAAATAATACTTTGAGTATAGCATTTAGTTAAAGAAGTTCATTATTAATTGAGATAATTTTTTTATCTATTAGTTATAATACATCAGTGCGTGAAAATGTGATAGTGAAAAACAATACTCTACGTCCTGTAATTGTCAACTTCATACTCAATACATTAAAACCATCGTCAGGTAATATAATGTATAATTTATTTTTTCCTCATTAACAAATTTTAGTATATAATTTAAATTCAGTTTCTCTTTTTTTAATATTATTCAGTATATTTTTATGAATCACATGTGTAAATCATCCATTGCATGAGATTACTAATTGGTGATGGAAGTTTAATAATTTTTAAACAATAATTCAAATAAGCTTATAATTTGTATATTTTTTAGCTCAAAAATACAAAACATCAATGGTCTTCTGCTTGTGGATATTGGTATTGCATGTTTCATTAATAAATTGTGTCTTTTAAATGTTTATATTACTTCTCATCTTACTGTAAAAATGTAATTGATTCCATGATAGCTTAAAAAAAAAAAAAAATACTACATTTTGTGATAA
This sequence comes from Sipha flava, assembly GCF_003268045.1. Lineage (NCBI taxonomy): Eukaryota > Metazoa > Arthropoda > Insecta > Hemiptera > Aphididae > Sipha > Sipha flava. The sequence goes on from NW_020273018.1 coordinate 3,217,120, forward strand.
TATAGTAAGGTATTTTGAAACTAAGCATTCCAAAAATAATAATGTTTTATTACTTAAATTTTAAAATCTTTTCTTTTATCATGAGATAAAAGTGATATAATATGCCTGTTATAATTTGTTTTATTATACTGTTAGGTAATGGTCAACAGCTAATATTTCATTAACAAATAACATAAATTCTTATTGAGTTTTATATAAAATCTTAACATAATAATTAACCAAGTATTTCATGGGGTCTTACATTTTAAATTATTTTACTAAATTTGTTATTTTAATGTCTAATTTATAAATAATCTACATTTTTAATATTATTTAAATATAATACAATTTATATTTATTTATTTGTATTTAAAAATATATTTGCATAAAAATCATAGTATCACTAATTTTTATTTGACCATATTCTATTTAAAAATTACTTAATAAGATATATACTTGTTCAAACATTTATATTGGACTGAAATAGCTCACAGTGGTAATTATTGAAATTAATAACTACTTTATTACCATTTATTTATTCTAATTTATATTAATTTATTTACTTTTGATTATTTTACCAAAGGTAATTTTTATATATTTTTTTGAAAGATAATTTAAATTGAACATTAATAAAATGACCATTGTAAATAATAAACTTTTTACAAATATGATACTTATAACATACTCTTTAAAACAAACTATATATACCATAACTGCGTTGACTGAAAATATAGGCTTGTAAGATAATAGACAAAAATTAAATATGTATATTAATGTACATTGTATATGTATATTTCTATATAAATACAAATTTGAATTTTGAATTTGTAATTATTTAGTAAATTCATGATAACTTCTATTTTATTAAAATTTGATGCATATTAAATGAAATACATTTCTTGATATTTTTTTATTTTTATACCAATTTATTCAGTATTAGATTTATTGTCCCTAACAATTTCATTAACTTCTTTGGCAAATTGTTTTGTTTTTTATTATAATGAGCAGTTTAGGCTTAATTCCAGACAGTATTCTAAAATGAGCTGAGTTGATTTTGCACAGAAATGTTTTTTAGTTGGAATTAATATTTTTGTATTTTGATCAGGCGTATATCCAGAGGGATATTAGAGGTGTAGTAACACTTCCTTCCTCTTGACCATGTCATACTTAATTCTCATAAAGGTAACAATTTATCATAAATCTTGATGAACACATATTTATCATAATAAAATATATACATATTACGGTAACAATAATGTAAAGCTGGAAGCTGGCTTCTCATCAAACACCATTCTGTCTAAAAGTGTAAAGTCATGGTTTTGTGTCATTTCCATGCATGATTTAAAATATATATATATAAATGAAAGACAAAATTAATATTTTAAATTTTAATAAAGTAATTAAATATTTTCTCATATATACACATATAAAGTTATTATTTTATTGTGTATAATTTTGTCGATTAATTTTTAATAACACCCCTCTTCTGAAATATCTAGCTCTGAGCCCGATTTTTATGTGCTTATTAATATAGTTTATTATATATTGTTATACTTTAATATTGTGAGAAATTAATAAACATTTTACTTTTATTTATGATTCTGAATTTATTTTACACTACATTTTTATATTTATTTATTTTATACAATATCATATTTGGTCATAAAAATAATTACTTATTTTAAAATAAAAAGTGTAAAAAAATAGGTACATTATTTGCTATACTTAGGAGTGCAGATTTTAACTGTTAAGGTTTTAATAAATAATTCAATAGTTCTGTTGATAAAATATAGATTATATTACTTAAAATTAAAAGTAAATTTTTTTAATTTTTAACATTTGAATGTTTTCATTATACATTTATTGATTTATTTAAACAATTACAATCAGTTAAAAAGTATTATTATTTTGAACCCTAAACTGATTATTTAAATTGTAATATTTAATATGATTTCCATCTTTGTATATTTTCTAATATTTAAAGATTTTAGAATTCAACAACAATTTTTTTATAATTATAAAGTCAATTAAGTTTGATATTAATAAATAGACTTTACTGTATAAAAAAAAATTATTTTTGTAATTTTATTTCAATTATGATACTTGACATTTAAAAGTGGATTTTAATAAGAAATTTTTATTAATTATTTACAAAATACTTCTCTAGAATCCATTGATGGCGTGTTATCAAATGTAGTAATTGATTTATCACACTGGAATGTAAATGTTGATTTTGGATTAATTAAAAAAAATGGCGTTGTTGCTGTTATCCATAAAGCAAGTCAGGGAATTAAAATGTTCGATCCTCAATATAGAACCTATCAAAGGTTAGCTGAGAAAGAAGGACTGCTTTGGGGAGCATATCATTTTGGAACTAAAGCAAATGGTGTTATGCAAGCTAAACATTTTTTAAGTAAAGTTGGTAATACATCAAAAACATTGCTTGTACTTGATATTGAGCCTTACAAAAATAAAATAATGACACAAAATCAAGCAGAAGACTTTATAAAAACTGTTCAGAAAATAGCTGGAAGTGTTATCATGATATATGGCAGTTATAATACCTTAAATAATTACTCAACTCCATTTTTAAGAAATATTCCATTATGGATTGCATACTATAATACACAACTTAAAATACCATTTGGGTGGGATAAGTGGGTTCTATGGCAATATACAAATGGTATAAAAGGTCCATGGCCACATGAAGTCATTGGTATTGGCTTATGTGATAGAGATATATTTAACGGTTCAGTTGACAAATTAAAAGCATTTTGGCCTAACGGCAGTTCAAACTTCTAAAAGATGATTCATTTTTGTACGAGACAACTACAATTTAAATTAAATTAGATCTTTTTATTTACTTTTATAAATAAATACAATTATTGTTTATAGTAAGTAGTTCAATTTGAGTCAACAAATAATTTTTTAATAATGTATTACATGTTATTCATTATAATAATTTTTTATATTGGACATTTTTCATGAATAAACTATGACCAGTATCAAGAAAAATTGAATAATTATTTTTAAATAGTTTCTTTTTATGTTTAATGAGCAACTTATAATAATGATATAGTTAATTATATATCATGGTTTGTTTTATTTCCTATTTTATAAGGTTTTGCTACAATCCAAGAATGTAGAAAAATATTATTTATGGGGGGAAGGCTTTGATATATTTAGATAATAACTATTTTTATTATTATTTATTTACTAGCAGGGATTTATTAATGGAGGGTTTGTACTCCATCCCCTTCTTTTTTTACCTTAACAACTGCTACTGTCATAAACCCACAAAGGCTTCGATCAGTATAAGAATAAAGTGAGAATTTAAATAGAAAAAATTTTGAACACTATTAGTTAAAACTATTTTAAACAACACAAATATATATAATTACAGTACGAAAACTAAATCTATACACAAGACAAGTATAATCATGTTTGACTGTCAAGTGCCCCAGCTGGTAAATCTTATTACATTGAGAGGAAACGAGGTGCTTTATATATGATGAGACATACCTTGGACTCATTGGTTCTTTGATTAGAAGTTGTGCGCACTTGTGATATGTTATGTGGCATGATGCTGACTGCTATGATCACTACTTAGTGACCAGTACACACAAGGCAAGTGATTATTTATTGAGTAGGTAGTTAGATAATACGTTCATTACACTATTGATTTTTTTTTTTTTCATGTACGTTTTAATCAGATCTGATAGTATTGTCCCTATTTAATAAAGTTAATAAAGTTAATAAGACCCTAATATAATTTCTATACCAATTAAAATGGACATTATAAAGATTAATCCATTAATAATTATCAATAAACCTAGGTACTTTATTCATTTTAATAATATGTTAACAATTATTCCATTCAATTTAATTTTATTAAAACACCACCAATTAGTTTTTTCTTAACTGATAATTGTTATCTATCCCTATAATACATAAATACAAGTTAACTTTAATTATTGAACTTAAACAAAAGTTCAAAATAAAAATAAAGTTATAAATATTTTACTAAATATAAATTACAAATTTATTTTAAACCATGTTTCATACTTTCACATAATTTCTATACAATGACAAGAACATGACAAAATATGTATTACTAAACATTACCAATACATAAATCACTGTGTTTATGTTGTAAACTGTAAAAATTAAGTTTCTTTTAAGTACCTATATAATTATTTGGTGTATTATTTTTTCATATTTTTAACCATTTCTATTAATAAATTATTTTCAATAGTAATTTTATTGAAATTCCAAAAAATTATAATATTATGTATTAAAGCCTGAAAAAATGGTGGAGGGTGTTAATAATTTTTAAAAACTTATAATTTATGAAATATTTGCATAGTGAATGATATTTTATTAATTATTAACATTTAAAGTTTTGTATTTCTGTTCAATAGAGTATATTATAGATTATTGATTATAATTTTTATCAATATGTAGTAGAAATCGTTTATAATAACATTGAAGTATCAATAAAAATGTATTATTTTATATTTTGTATTAGCTAATACTTTTTACATTTTGTGTGTATTTTTATTGGAATCACAAGTTTTTTTATTATAAACGATTTCTAGTGTAACTAATATTTTTTATTTGTTTTAATAATAAATCTTCAAATAATTTGTAATAATATAGTCATATAATTTTCACATCTATACATGTGGTGTAAGCATTTATTTTTATAATTATTATCACTATTATAAAATTATTATTATTATTATTATATACATTTTATTTAAAACTAAGAATAAAAAAAAAAAATGTTATTTTTATTTGAAGTGTTATGAATGCACCCAACTGTTGTACGATTTATGATAAATAAACGAGTAATTTTTTAGTATAAAATAGTTGTTGTTTTTTCTTTACAATATTTTGGTCATTTCCGGAACTTTAAATTGTTATTAAACTGCTTGTTAATTACTTCAAATAATCGTTTACTGCGATGAGGTTTGTGAACAATTTAGTTGTAATTTTCTAAGGAGAGTCAAACTCTACTAGGGAAAATAAGAGCGACCAAATCTGCATTTCCTTTACTTCACAATCAAATAATTGTTTTCTTCTGTTCTTTTATAGCTGTAAAACGGTTATTTGATTATAAATATTAGTCTTATAACCTAATATGTACCCTAGGTATATTATGGATAAATTTAACATTAAGTTGTGTGTGCATTGGTCCATTCAATTAAATAATAATAATAATAATAATAATAATAATAATAATAATTATAATAATAATGAACGGCACAGGTGGTCGAACATTATATTTTATTCTAATTATACATAAATATCCTTAATTATTCAAAATGCATCAATATCGGATTCTGTGGCTATACCACCACCATGTGTTCGCAAAAACAGATGGAATATAAAAAGATTACTTTTTTTCTTTCAGCTACTGATTTGAGTGCAGTAGAAGTGAAGAACGGATCGAGGGACGATAACGGTTTCCCGATTCCCGTAAAATTTATACATCACAACTATTCTAGTCTCGTGTCTACTCTAAATTTAATCAACGTCAACTATCCAAACATAACCAGACTATACAATGTGGGTAAAAGTGTCCAAGGAAGGGATCTGTATGTGCTCGAAGTGTCCACTAGTCCTGGACAACACGAACCCGGTAAATTTTAAACGGCGGTGATGGATTTAGGGTTTTACATGTTTTTTTCTTTTCATTATCTTTTCATTTTTGAATATTTTCTTCAATATATTATGAATGTGTTTATAAATATATTATACTGACTACCATTGGCGCAACTAGATCTAAAATATTGGGGGGGGGCTGAAGCCCTATAAATAAATATAATCAATGTGAGCTATGAGGGGCTTCGCCCCCCATATCCCCCATTGCCGCAGACACAGAACAATAATTATTAATTGAAATAAAAACAATCATAAAATATTATTACCATACTATATTAATAAAAATCATGTACCTACTTCTATGTAATATGTTTTACATAAAATATGACATAACACCACCGCAATATTCCACCGTCGTCCGTCACATTTATTAAATAACAATATTATTATTATGTAGGATTGTAGGAATTACAAAATAAACTATAATAATAATATTTTATATTTATACAATTTACTTTTGAATAATTCTCTGCGTCATATATTCATATTATTTAGTATGTATCTCACTATCCCATGCTTAAATGATCATTAAATTTTAAATAATCACAAAATTTGAGGGGACTATAATAAATTTTTGGGAGGCTAAGCCCCCTAAGCCCCCCTAGTTGCGCCAATGCTGACTACAGAACGATTATTTTTAACGCAAAACAGACCAAATCTTGAAAAATAAAAGTGATCTAAAGATACATTTAAATTTATTTTATCATTCAATACTCTTTGTTCAGCCTTTATAAGCTCATAGCTTCCATGAAGATTTTTATAGACTTATGACTTATGGATATATATAATTCCTTATCCGAATTTATTCCAAAATAATTAAATCATTTAGTACAAATTAATGTACAACTTTTAGCGTTCTGAGACATTTATTTTGAGATTTGTGTTTTCTTGTATTAATTATATGTATTGTAGGTAAACCGGAGTTCAAGTATGTTGCCAATATGCATGGAAACGAAGTAGTTGGCCGAGAAATGTTGCTATTGCTGGCTCATTATCTGTGCCAGAACTATGGCGCTGACGAACGCGTCACCAAGTTGGTGAACAGTACTCGAATACATATGATGCCGACGATGAATCCAGATGGATATGAAATATCTAATGAAGGTGATCATTAGTGTTTTGTTTTTAATATGAATTAAGTTTCTTAATTTAGTTGTTTGTTATGCAGGAGTTGAAGATGTTAATGATCTGGTCGGTCGAGATAATGCTAACGGAGTAGACTTAAATCGCAATTTTCCAGATAGTCGACATCCATTCCATGTGAGTACTTATCCAATGTTTTTATAGAGTGTCATAGAGTGTTTTTATGTGATATTTATGTTTTTGTCATTTGATCTTAGCCTTATATTTGTATGTCAGTAGAGTTCTGATGTGCTATGGGATTAATTTAGAGTTAGGTTTGACTGAACTAGGGTTGCCATACATTTATAAGGCGAAACCAGGACAAAAACACATTATTGAATAATATACTTTTTATTACTTTAATTATTTTTATACATTTTACATATTTTATATGGTTATTAATATTTCAATTAGTTCTTAAAACAAGATTTCTGACTTTCTGAGAAAAATTCGTAACGTTGTACGCTTATAGTCATAATTAGTTTCATATGCAATAAGCTATTCACGAATATGAACTGTGAACTTGTGAGTCGAGACTTGAAGAATTGATTAGAGCAGTGGTAATCTGATTCAAACAAAGAGTTGAGAGTTGACTCTTTGATTTAACTCATTACACTGAACTGAGTTGAAAGATTCAGTTCAGCAGAATGAGTTGGAATTCCTATTCCTAGAAACTATCATGATTGATCGGCCGTCAAATCAAACAAATATGGTTGGGAATCGTCGGGAATAGAGAATTCGGGAACTTCGTTTCAATTGTAGGCACTAGCATTAACATCAAGATGTTTGTTTTTCTTCTGACTTCGTCCGATATTCGGATATTGGATCTGATCGGGAAAAATACGGATCTAATGTAGGTTCAACCTGTGTGTTTAATCCCATATCGATAATGTAGTCCTACGTCGCTCGTCACAAACTACGTGCGTATCTACACATTTTGTACGCTCGTGTGGCGCTAGCCTATATTAAAATATTTATTAACATGGATTACCGAAGTTATAGAAATTACAATTATAACAATTATTATAAACAGGCAATCGGTAATCATAAAGACATACGGTATTCCAACACTGCCGTATTTCCAGAAATGTGTATAAAAATGAAAAATAAGTATCGATTCAAGTATTAAGCTTATTAAAAGAACTTATTGACCCTCAGTTTAGCAAACGTTTGTTAAAAAATGATATTGTTGAACCTCCACGTATCAAACAAAATATTGAAAAATTCAAAAAATAAAAATTAATAAATTAATTACCAATTTCTACTACACTTAATATTATATTATTATATTATCTATATTTGTAGCGTAAATAGAAAATAAATAAAATTATTTCTAAACTATTTTTCTTCATAAAAAATCAATGATTTTTATTTAATTATATTTGAATAAGTATGAGTTCAATAAATACAAATAAAATTTTGTTATAATGTAGTTTCTACGATCTATATGTTGGTACATAAATTTAGGTAATCAAGGTGACTCAGATTATAATCGGTAAATCAATCATGGGTACCCGCGGACATTTAAAATATTACGACAGCATTTATATGTATGCATTTTATAATGACGCGCAACGGAATTAGACAAACGTTCATAGAATAATACACATGGCTCTCGAATAACCATAATCGTTGGTCGACGCCGACTGCTAGAAGTAGGCGTGTCTTAAATGTAGCATGTTTGCGGATTGTGAAAACACTTAACAGCGCGTTCTCTCGGCCGTTGTATACGTTTCGCTTTGGGTATCACGTCCTCTTAAGTAAGAAATGTTTTTACAATTATAAAATGTTGATAGTACAAACGCATCAGCTAGAAATTGTATAGTATAGTAATTTGTATATTGTATAGAGACTTGCAGTGGTGCAGTGGCGTAGCCAAGGGGGGGGGGCTAAGAGGGCTATAGCCCCCCATGGGCCGTGTTTATATGTATAATGTATCTTGACTATTTAATAGAATCAATGGATGCTCGTTTTAATCAAAGGCTTATTGATGTCACTTATGCCACTTGAAGGACTTATTCCGGCCAATTTAAATATGTATGACGATAAAAATATTATAAAAGCTGCTAAAATATATGTCCAAGATCTCCATGATGATACCTCATCTACAATCAGGTCTGACCTGTTCATATGGAGGCAACAATGGAGTCAAAATACTATTCCAAAACCGAATTCTGCTCTTGATTCACTCTTTCATCACACCAATCTTCGACCTAACATTAAAATACTTTTACAATTATTCGGCACGGTACCAGTTACCTCTTTCACTCTGGAAAGAACGTTTTCAGCACTTAATCGCTTAAAATTTTTTTAAGAAGCACCATGTCGGAAAACAGACTAAATGGATTAGCTATGGCTAATATAAATAAAAAAGAGCAATTACATGAAAGTGAAATAATAACTGAATTTGCCGGAAATTCGCCTAAGAGAATGCAGCTGTCTGAGTGGAGCAAGTGACTGAACACTGAAACCAAAATTATTATTATTATTATTGTAAATTATATATTAATAAATATTTTTAAAACTATACTAAAATGCTTGAATTACGTTTAGAAACTTGGTGGTAGATGGTGAGGGGGGTTTTAAGGCTGAATTCTCATATCCTCTCTTACCTTACTTATCCAAAAAAGTAGTTAGCCCCCCCATTTAAAAATCCTGGCTACGCCACTGCAGTGGTATGTTGGAGGGTATATGGTGGTATACGGCGTATACCCAATACGCTATTTTTATCCATGGCGTATAGCTTATGAGAAATTGATGATACGCGGGTATACGGCCGTGTATAGATGAGCGGATCAAAACCACCCTGATCCATGTACATTATTATCAATTCAATTTCGGTTGATGCTCTTATCATTTTACTATATTATGTATATTATTGTATTATGTACAAAAAAATAATTATTATTGTTGTGTTACCGTTTAGTTCTATTTTATATAATTATTAACTCTATTGTGTAATATGAATAAAAAAACAAAACAAAATAGCGAAAACTGTTGTCATAAATGTAACAAAAATAAATATTAGCTAACTCTTTCATAAAAATAGAATTATATTATTAATTTGATCATTTGATTTATTATTTAATATCAAAATTTGATTTACTTATAAACTCAGTTAAATGCATTAAATATATTTAGAAAAAGTATTATTTATCTAGGCATTTGAATAATTAGTACATATTTTTCAGAACATTGACTTTCAACCCCAAGTAGTAATTGAAATGTGTTTTAAATTGTACACTTTTTTCGTGAACCCCTCATACAAACTAATATTTAGTATAAGATATCAGTATTTTCATGAAGAAATAAACATAAAACGAGTAAATTTCAAAGTACCTATCTAAATCTTGTTATTTTTGTCATTAGAATTAATTAGATACAAAATGTTAGTGTAACTTGTATCTACTTACAACAAATCAAGGAACTGGTTCATCACTAGTGCCATCACAATTGTATAATAATATGTCTATAATATTATTTATTATTCATATAATCTGTGGTTATATCACACAACAATAACAATTATTTTTTGTACATAATAGAAATGTGTCGTTCATGTACGAACTAGTTCAATTGAACTATTCACCCAAGTGACCGGTTTCGTACTAGTTCACTTTTGATGAACGACTCGTTCACCGTTCACCGTTCACTTTGTACGAGCTAGTACCTTAATCGTTCATGAGCGATTCATCGTCACGGAGTAATAATTGTTGAACTAGTTTGTTCATGAACAATTCTTTGATACGGAAAACGTATTCATACGAACGAATCGTCAAATTCTGAACTAGTTCACCTTAATGAACAATAAGTCCCATCTCCAGTACATAATACACATAATACAGATGATATAGTAAGATGATAAGAGCATCAACCGAAAAATATTATATGTTATAGTGATGACGGAGAATTGATAATATTGTGCATGGATCAGGGTGGTTTTGATCCGCTCGTGTATATAGCGTATATCTTGTAATTTGACAAATAACTACTTAATACCTTGACTAACCTAACTTTTGGTTATATTTATGACGTGATTCGGTATCGGATGTATTATTATTATTTTTTTTTTTTAATGAAAAATTGAAATTCGTTATCATTTAATAACATGTTTCTGTTATCAAACATTCATAATTTAAGGTGTGTAGTTTATGAGTATTTTTGGTTCCTACCATATGATAATTACTACATGAAATAAGGCGTATACCCATGGTTTATTTTAGCAATATATCACTGGAGACTTGTGTATTTACTGGAATGACTTGAATTTTGGCATACATCAATTACATCAGAGAAGAGATTTATGCACATTTAAGACTTATGAACCTTTAAGGGGCGATTTTTTTTGTTGAGGAAGGGGTTGATTTTGGGTAATTTTAAGTTTTTTTTGAATAGAATAATTGAAGAGTATAATAAGCATTGTACGGTCGACCGTTATTCCATTGCCATCGCGACGCGTTCTTTCTTTTTTTTAAGCTTGGCTTGCAGGTCGACTGACCTGCTTGATTTTACTTTGTATACAATATTGAATTATATTCAACAGTTTACAGAGTATTTTTAAGGTCATTATCTTTATTTTTAGGCTATTTTAAAGTGTAAGATTACGTGATTTTTATACAAATATAACAAACTATAAATGAGGCAACTCCTATAACCTATAAGATATACTACCATAGTACTGTATAAGTTATAATACCAATGACGTACCGATATGGTAGCATGACGGGTAATGAGCCATGATCCCATGACTCTAAAAGGTTCATCAAGGAATGTTGAGAATCAAAAAAACAGTTCTTCATTATTACGAAATTTAAAAATACCGAAATAATATACTGTATATATAAATAATGTATAAAATTACTTTAAGTAATATTTAAGAATCTTTAGAAAAAACTATTTTCTGGTAAAACCATACCTGTACGAAAATTCTATAGAAAAGGCATAAAATGGAGAAAATTGTCACTGTTAAAAAACAATAATAGACATCTATGTATGGATTTGCAACTCTATTTAACTTATATAGAATGAAGAATAGGTATGTTCTTAATAAAAATGTAATTAAAAAGATCTTCAATGGGGTTATATGATTCTGACCCCCCTCCCCACGGTTTTGAACATTGTAGTATTATAAATAATCATGGTAACTATGTAGTTTAAATATTTGAAATAAATTACCATTAAAAATTAAAATATTTTGTACTATTTATTAGCATATTTTTATTGTTTTATGAGATGACATTTCTTCTCTAGAAATATATTTGAGGCCCTAAAGTACCAGGCAGACACTACAAACAATGTTTATATTATAGTTAAGTCAAAACTTAATCAATTATTATTATTATTTTTTTTTTTTATCAATTTCATAAATTATAGTTTATAATAAAATTATTAAAAAAAAAAAAGTTGAGTTTATGATTTCGAATTTTTTTTTAGAATAAATGAATTTTTCTAAAAGTATTTATTAGGGGTTATAGGGCATTATATGTCCAGATTTTGTTAGAAAATATAATAATTTAATACTTAGAAATCAAGAATAAACATTTTTATCTATTTTTTTTTGGTTACTCATATTTTCCTAGGTAATTTTAGTTTGTTAGTCTGTTAAACATTAAAATTAATTTTTTTCATACTTTTTATTCCATCAATTTAATAATTAAAAATTATTGGTTATTTTTTATATAGATACAGAAACAAGAACCAGAAACACAAGCAGTCATTAATTGGATTACTAGCATTCCGTTTGTTTTAAGTGCTAATCTTCATGGTGGAGCTCTTGTGGCCAATTACCCATTTGACAGTAGCATGGTTAGCAGTTACTCCAGTCCACAAGCATCATATACTCCTGACAATGATGTCTTTGTATTGCTGGCTAAAACTTATTCTATGGTTTGTAACTTAAAATTATAAATAGAAAAATTGGTACTGTTATATGGAGATGACAAAAAGCTACCTAAAATAAATTTGTTATTATTCACAGAAACATCCAAAAATGCATTTGAATAATAAGTGTGCAAATGATACAGTTTCATTCAGTGATGGAATTGTTAATGGTGCTTCATGGTATAGTGTTGTTGGTGGCATGCAAGACTTCAATTACTTAAACACAAATTGCTTTGAACTTACATTTGAATTGGGTTGTACTAAATTCCCATTTGAAAAAGACTTGAGAAGTTATTGGTTAGACAATCGCGAGTCTTTACTTTCATTTATGGAACAGGTGAACAGGGGAGTAAAAGGATTTGTCTTAGATATTAACGGAGATGGTGTGCAAAACGCAGAAATTACAGTAATGGGAATTGAACATTGTGTTAAAACTGCAGTAGATGGTGATTATTGGAGAATATTAGTACCAGGCACTTACAAAATTACAGTGACAGCTTATGGGTAGGATAAAATTAATCATCTTATTATTTAAAATTAATTTTTGTTGAAAATTCACAACATATTTATATATATATTTTTTTTTGATAGGTACAAAAGACAAACTCATTCTGTTGAAGTATATGATTCCACTACGCCTACTTGGTTAAATATTACATTGATTAAAGAAGATCTTAATGAATGGTCTCAAATCAATGATTTTAATTTAAAAGATAATATAGTAAAAATGGAGAATTACAAAAGTAAAGAATTATTTTTAAGTAATCTTGAAGATTTAGAAAAAAGTTTGTCAAGCGTTGCTGAATTAGTAATAAACTCTCATAACCCAGATACTTCAATTATTCAACTTAAAGTTACTGAAAATGTGAGGAAAGTTAGTCACTGTGCCTAAAAATAATTAATTATAATACATTTTTTTGATCTTTAGGTTGGATCACCTGATGAATACAAATTCAAAATAGCTATATTGGGTGGATTATATATTAATGAACCAGCCACTCGAGAAATATTGTTATTTTTGGCCAGACATTATGTAGAAGGTTACAGAAAGAAGAATCCTAATATAATGTTGTTCTTATCAAATGTTGTATTATATTTTATACCATACTTTGAACAAAAAAATAGCTATGAAAAGCAATGCATGACTGATGATTCAGCAGAAATGACTGGACCATTGTTGTTAGCTAATCATCAACAAAATGAGCAAAAAACTATTAATAACTTGTGGAAAATGTTACAACAAGAACAGTTTGATATGATGTTCAGTTTGGAAAGTGGATATATGTCAATAAAGTTTGTATAATTTGTAAAAGTAGACAATTTTAATTTATTAAATTATATATATTACATATATGAATGGAGATTAGCTCTTGTAGAAAAGGAATGAAGAATTAGTAGAAATAAAATAGAGTATTTAGAGTATGATTTTGAAGGAAAATATCGAGAAGTTGGGAGGATGAGGAGACCAATGACATTAAGCGGTGATGTGATAAGTGATTTTGAGAATTTTAAATGTTTAGGATCATTTGTATAATAGGATGGGGACTTTAACTTGGACGTAAAACAGAATTAAGTGCAGTTGGATGAAATAATGAGAATTGTAGACTGTTTTATGTGATAAGAGAAATCCAATGAGGCTGAAAAGTAAATTTTACAGAAGTGTAGTGAGACTAACTATGCTTTATGGTTCCGAATGTTGGGTGGTTGACAGGAGAATAGAAAAAAGTATGAGTGTTACCGAAATGAGCATGCTTAGATGGATGAGTGGAGTGACAAGAGAAGATAGAAAAAAGAACAAATATGTTGTGAGAGGAGGTAGTATTGGTGTAGCATTGATAGTAGACAAGATGAGAAAAAATAGACTAAGATGATTTGGGCATGTGATGAGGTGAGAGGAACAAAAGCAATAAGAGTGGTTATGAAAATGAAAATTGAAGGGAAGAGAGGGAGAGGAAGAGAAAAACCAAAAAAGAGAAGGTTAAATACAATTGAATGATATGAGGGCTGTGGTGTGTGCATAAGGGATGTAGAATATCAAGATGAGTGAAGGTTTAAAACAAAGGTGGCTGACCTTTAATAGTTAGGAAAAAGAAGATTGAACCACAAAAAATACCTTTAGTACTAATATTACCAAATTATCAATTTATTATAGGATGTATAAATAAATGAACCATTACTGTAATTAACTATATATTAAAAAGGCTATAGCCCATATGCGCAAAATATGATCCAAACGCAACCCAAAAGCGCAAAAATAAATAACATATAAGCGCAAAAAAAATTACCTTTTTAACAACCCGTAAGCTCAAATCAATTTTACAAAAAGGAAGTGTATTTTATTAAAATCACATAATTATTAAACTTTTAGTGATTATAAAATTAATTTAAAAATTTGAAATTTAAATTTAAATTATATATCAGTAGTAGGTATAATATTATAATGAGTACCTTAAATAAATATTAATATTAAATTTGAAGTTAACAGTTTTTAATTAGTCTATCTGTAAATTTTTTTTTTTTAGTATATATGTTCAATGCATATATATTGGAGTATACTTTAGAGCTGCTATGGGTTTTCGTCCATTTAATTTAATTTTTAAATAAACTTCGGCCTGGTGTTGTTTAAGCACTTCGATAAAATTATAAATAGGTAGATGTGGGTTATAATATTGATCTTTCAAATGACTGGACCATTAGTAGTCGTTGGCTCGTTTGAGGGGTGGATCAGCCTACAGGTGCGGTGGATGTCTACTGTCATTTTCAATAAAATTTGCTATAATATAATCAGAAAATGCTGATACCTTATCATTGTTAGGAGCTATAGAAAATAGTTCATTATACGCATCAGATATTTTATTTCAGTGGAAGGTAAAAAAGCTAATCCAAAAAATGACTAACCAATTTGAAATTTCTGATTCATTTTTGTCATATTTAATTTTGTCTCAATTTTCCCTTTATATTTTATTAAAAATAATAATTTAATTTAATTATTAATAATCTTAAAATGAAACTTATAGTGTAACGAGTGCAATATTTCTTTTTGCGCTTTTATCCCACTACTAAGGTACAAAAGCGCAAAATGAATTTGCGCTTTTGGTCTATCGATAAAAATAGACGATTGCGCTTTTGGGTTTCACCGATTAAAAATAATTGTTTATCAATTAAAAAAATCGGGTATTTGTGCGTTATCGAACCTACCGCCGACTCGTCGTGACTACCTTGATTTCACTTGTGCGTTATCGCGACTATCTTGATTTCGAACGCATTATTGTACGCAACATACGTTTATAATAATACGAAACTACCCAATTCTAAAAGTCATCGTAGGTGGTAAGTTCCACAGATCTATTGCCAAATAATCGTAACCGTACAACAAGTTATCACTACTACAGCTTGGTTGTGACTAAATGTCTACAAAAGTCCTATAAGTTACTCAGCCAGTAATGGCGTAAACTGGTTGGTGCAAAGATATGTTTTAGCACCACCAGAAAATCATTGAAATTTGTATACTTGTAATATTATTTTCAAGAGCCAAGGAAATCAGCATACTAAAAGCAAAATTTGTTTTTTTTTTATTAATATTATAATAATAAAGGTTTTAATGTTAAAATAATTCAAAATTTATTTGTTATCTAAAGAAATATATGGGAAAATATATAATTTATCAGGAAGAACTTAGGAAATTGGAAAATTGGTGTGTTAGAAATTATAATTTGAGAATATGCCCCTGCACCACCAGAAATTGGATCCAATTTACGCCACTGCCAGTCAGTCTATAAAAATTGCGATAAGTGCGATTATAATGGCACTGGAAAAAATGGAATTCGAAATGGAATCGCGTATAAAACGGCGCGCTATAACCCATAATATGAGGTAATTGCGATAATGCATATGTATCGCGCGGTAGGCGCGATAACGCACAAGTACCAAAAATTGTATTGAATCATATAACTTCATATTTAAAATATATTTTTAATAATTTATATTTGATTCACAAAATTATAAATTTAATCAATGATAATCAATCATTAAATAATAAATATAAAATTGGTCATTTTAGGCAATAATTGACTAATTACACTTATTTAATCTTTATAAATATAAATACTCTAAAAATTGGTTTAGTGGTCCAACAACCCAACCAAGAAACACAATATCCAGGCTTTTTATGGATTTTCAAAGAGTATATGATAATAGTAACATAAAAAATGTGAGTAGAATTTATAAGATTTTAATTTTAATTCAACTTTTATTAGAAATATCTATTATAATTTTACTTTTAGACTTGTGGTGAACCATTAGATAGTAAAATCAACGACATCAAACAAAAGGTTTTAGATACATTTAACAATGTGTTAAAAATTAAAACTGTATGTATACAATTAAATTTTATTAATCCTTAAAAAAAAAAAATTAATAATTGCAATAATTATCTTTAGATTGCAGTACGTTTAACTTGCTGTAACTATGTTGATCCATCGGAAGCAGCATTTGTTTGGATGGAAAATTACCGTATGTTAAAAGGTGTCATAGAAAATATTCAAGGAGTTCGAGGATCAGTTACTGACAGAATAGGCAACCCTATTAGAAATGCTATTGTAACATTAAACATGTTTGCAGATATTTATAAAGTCACTTCTAATTCTGCAGTTTTTAAAGCTTACTTACCTGCAGGGATATATACAATAAATGTAAGTGTAGATAATTCTTAAATCAATTTTTAAAAGAATTGTTATGTAATTTATATTTATTCAGGTTAAAGCAACTGGATATTTGACAAGAAAATTTTCAGTCCATGTGACTAGTGGAAATATTACTATAATCAAAGTTGTTATGTTACCTGTTGGGCAAGGTTCTGCAACTCAAGAATTTAATACATTAATTAAAGGTAATTACTATCATTATTTGTGTAGTTTATACTGTTTTTAAAAGAGTATACTTAATGAATTACACTACTTAGGATATGTATTTGAGAATGAAAATAAACCAATTAAAGGAGCAGTCATAACTGATGAGTCATCTTCTTCATTTTCTACTAGCGATAATAGTGGATTTTATAAATTACTAACTCAAAACGGTAAATTCTTATTGTTAATATTTTATTTATATTTAACACTAAAATCAATAAAAAAGTAGTTTTTAACTTTCCTTAAATGTCTTATTATATAATATTATTAATCATTTAAAGCATTGGAAAAATATATATAAATATTTATAAATTGTTAAAAATTAGTACATAAATAATCGAGATGAGTGGAGGTTTAGAACAAGGGTGGCCGACCCCAAATAGTTGAGAAGAAGAAGTAAACAATTTTTTATTTACTTTTGCTATTCTTCTAGGTTATTTAGGCCCATTTCCGCTTCCGGAATCCTCCTCCATGCATCTCTTCTTCATTCAGTACTCCCAGACCTCTAAGATCTTCTTTAATTCGGTCTTCCTAATGTTGTCTTGGCCTTCCTCTCGATCAACTTTAATTAGGTTTTCACTTCATCACGTTCTGTATAAATCGGCCCTCGACATACATATCTGGCCCCTTTCAATCTAGCTTTTGATTGTGCTCCTATATTGATCTCGCCAAGAAAAGCCATTAGTTCATTATTTGCATTTATATTATCAGTATCTGCCTTCTCATTTCTTTTTGGTCCAAATATTCTTTGCAAGATTTTTCTTACAAATATTAATAACTTTTTATTATTTGTCTTGTTAGATGCCAGTGGTGGATCCATGGGGGAACGGGACCCCAAATCAGAAAAAATATTTATTAAAAATCTATAATTTTATGAATTAAGAAAAAGATTTTTTTTTTAAAGTAGGAGAGAAAGTGTATAATTTGTATTTTATTCATATAAGAAATTAGTAGTCTTAGATTTAAATCAATGTATTATAATACTTATATTTTTAATTCATTATCAATCATTGACCAAATCTTGGATATTGGATATTGGTAGACGCCCATGCTTCACAGGCATAGAGTACAACCGGTCTACCCAGGTTTTTATATAGTCTGATTTTTGTTCTAATCATTAACTGTTTTTGTTTTGACTTGAATATAAGACTAATGCAGTAGATTTGAATAGTGTCAATGAATATGAATATAAGTTCAAAAATAGACTACGCTTTAAATGATTTATTTATTTTTAGTTTTGAAAATAAAATTGTAATTATGAATTTGAATTTAATTATTTCTGTTTAATTAGTCATAAAAGTATTGCAAGAACAATTTTATTGAGGATTGAGTTTAAAATATAAATTTATAATAACAGTTAACTCTTAATTATTTTCAATCATTATATAAAAATAATTTCCTTTTTAATATTGAAATATGTATAATAATAACAGTTGACAGTTATTCAATGATGTGATTTTTCCATTTTATTTATTATTCATAGGTGTTAAAACTATACGAGTAGAAGCTAATGGATATGAAACTTCAGTAAAATCTATTAATATTAAAGGTGACAATCCCCCATCTGTAATTTTTACATTGCAGAAAGACGAGAGAATTTTTAATATGCCTAGGATGTTATTTATTGTTCTTGTTGGTAATTATAGAAACATATTTAATATGTTATATTTGCTGATAAGTTTATGATTTTATTATTAATACTTTATATTTGTATTCTATGTTAATAGTTTTTGTGATTTCTGTTTCTGGCGTGGGTTGGTATCATTGTTACCTTCGATGGAAATCTGAAAGACCTTCATCTTTTGCCTACAGGAATGGTTTCGCTTTGCTTCCTCAAAAGCCTTATCTTTTTGATGATGATGACGAAGTGGAACTTTTTCGTAATCCAGGTATTAAAGGTAAGTTTATTTCAGTATTCATTGTATTTTTAATCATATTCATTTTTAAATGAAGTATGCTTTTTTTGTTTTCTTAATTAAGTGAATATAATATTTATTATGCATTAAATTAGTCTACTAGTCACTATTTAATGGTGATTAGTTTCAGACTAAATCACACAATTGAGTAGGTCATTTACTCTTAAATCTAAACTGTCAAAATACATGATTGTTTCTAGACTTTTCTAGTAATGATCTATAACACCTGGTTACATGGTTATCCAAATATTTTAAATTTTACTCTACAACTAAAAACTTGCATCAAAACCATAAGATAATTTATGAATATTTTGATATTTAAGAAAACAAACATTTTACTAATTCAGATATTTTCCTGGATAAGAAAAATGTATGTTTAGAAACATCACTAATTTATATTTATTACAAATTCAAATCTTAATGCTAAGATTACGATTAGTGTATTTTATATCCGTGTATTATATGGTATAAAAAATAAACAAATGTATTTATAATTTTAAAACTACAAAAGTTATCTAAAAAAATGCAAAAAAAATAATTTATTTATTAGTTATGAAAATATATGGTTGATCAAATCAAATTAATGTTCTTCCATATTTAATCATAAATATCATCAAACCTTGATAAATTAAAATATCATGAAAATGTATGAGTTTCAGTTGGTTAATAAAAAGTTTGTATTAAATGAAATTTTTTGTTAGGTAAATTATGTGAATTATTAAAAAAAATCTAGTTATGCTTTGAATCATATTAATTATATTATTATTTACAGATTCTATTAATAGACCATACCACGATAATTCAGATGTGAGTTACACTGATAGTTCAGATGAGTCAGTGTCAAATTTTGTTCGGTAATAATTATTATAAATATGAATTTAAGATCATGCCTAGTACATACTATACTTAAATGAGAGCCAATTAAAATTGAAAAAAATACAAATTTCCATTATATACTAGTCAATTTAATGGACAATTCACTTGATAAATATCGTGGTTAAGTTTTCATGTTCGTCGTTAGTATGGTATCAGAAATCTTGATTTTTTTTGTTAACGTTGAGTGCTATCTTGAATTGTGAGGTATTTAAGATGATTATACTGACCAATTAATTACTATTTTTTTAATTTAACATTTTATTATAATGAATATGTTAAGCATTTAAATTGTATAAAAAAAATTATATTTTTTAATTCTTTGCTAATATTAAAATGTATTGTCCCTACTTAAGAGAATTGGAAGTATTATTTCTTGTAAATGGGTAATTTCTTTTGCTACGTAAAAAATTGTTTTTTATCGATATAATAATTTTAAAAATATATTCACATTTTTCACAAAGTTTAACAGTGATTGAATTTCGTCTATTTTTAAATTTGTTTTTCTTATAAATATTTTGAAATTGATTATTGTAATGTTAATAAAAATGTGAAAATTAAATTTCTAGTAATTTATATGATTTGAATTTATTTTTAGAATTCTTATTATACCAGACAAATAGGTCTGATATCTATTACGAAAAAAATTTTTTTTTTAATGTTTACTTGCTAAACGGTGATAACTATTGTCTGATGCGACAGATATATGTTTACATATTTACTCATTTACTTGTAAATGACATAAGCTCATAATAGAAACACAACACAATATTGCATTTACTTAAAATTTTAATATGTAATCACTTCCAATCCACTTTAGGAAATCAACTATAACTCTTATTATATAGTTAGTAACTAGTTTAGGTTTAAGAATTTTAAAATTGTACAAAGTACTTCCATTTAATTATTTAATTTATTGTTTATATTTTTATATGTGCAAACAATCTTGTTAAATAAATTATAATTGAATTTAACAAATAATTAAAATACATTAATTTAATTTCAGCTATTCACAGTATTTTTGGTATAAAATCATTAAAACTATAAATAAAACTTTATGTTGTTATGTGTCCTTTATGGGCTTTCATTTGGTGTTCACTAGTCAAATGATTATCTAAAAATAATTGTCTTCCAAATGCTTGACGGCAAATCATACATTTGAATTTAAGTCGTCCTTCTGCATGCATTTTCAAATGTTTTTTATAATTACAAAATGATACAAATGAACGATCACAGATTTCACATTTATGTTGAACCATGTGTTCTTGAACATGATTACTCCTCGACACCTTGATTAAAAATACAAAACAACAAATAAACATATTTGATTTGAATAGAAATTATAAACTCACTTACCCAATTCTTAAAATATCTAGGACAATAAAAACATTTGAATTGCTTGATGCCAGAATGACCTTGTTCGTGGTTAACTCTACTACTTGAAGCACTAAATGTTTTTTCACAACCTTCATGACGACATTTATAAGGTCTTTCTTTGGTGTGTACTCGCATGTGTTTCTGTACAAGATCCTTTAGTCTGAAACAACGCCCACAGACTGGGCAGGCAAAAGGTTTCTCACCAGTATGAACTCTTTCATGATTTACCTAAAATATGAGAAGAAAATTAATATAATTATTTGTTAAATGAATAATTTCAATTGTGTAATTACTTTTTCAATAGGTTTAACAAAAGTTTTTCCACAAAAACGACATTCATGTAATCGACGTAAACGTTCAGGTGGTTCAATATGTGTAATAGCGTGATGTTTTAAAGAATTTTTGTCATTAAACTGAGCATTACAAACATCACAGATCAATACTTCACGTGGTTTACGTCGCATTTCATGTGCTCTTTGATGACATCGGAGACGAAATTCAGAATCATAACATTTATTACATACACTAAAATAGTTAAATGTTAATTTAACAAAATAATAAGATATAATTAATATAAGCCATACTTGCATAAAAATTTTAAGTTAGAAAACTTAGGATTTTGATGGGCTATTAAATGAGTCTCCATCATTTCTGGTGCTACCGGTTGATCACAGAATGGACATTTATTTGAATCATTTATGTGTACCATAAGATGTGTTCTTAAATAACCTTCTGAATCAAACTCTCCATTACAATGTGGACAAATATGCTGAGTACGAACAGTAGTAACAGACCGATTGTTATTTCTTAAAGCTGGATTTTTGCTTTCCACATTTTTTTTTGATTTAGATACCACTGATTCACCTTCTTTGCAGTTATGTTTATTTAATTTAGTCCAATGATCAGATCTTACATTACATTCTTTACACTTCCAAGTAAGCAGAAGACAATTATTCATATTTTCTAATTGAGCGTATTCACTACAATCTGTTACTTTTTCTAGTGATGGAATAATATTGCTATCATATGGTTTATTTTGAAATAATATTTGTTCAAAACTAAAACGATCATTGTTAGATTTAAGTCTTATGACACGAATTCGTTTATTAAAACTCAACTTACGGGCTTCGACTTGAAAATAATCATTAACATTTTCAGCCACTCGATGGAGTAAATAAATAGGTGTATCAAAGAATCGATCACCATATGCATCAGTAATACAATGATTGGTGTACATGTTTGCATACAATATTTTGTTATCAGTTTGTTCTGGATTATTCTGTTCTTTGTCTTCAATTTCAATTTTAATTTTTTGTAAGTCATCTTTTCCAGTAGAGCTTAAAATTTCATTTTTTTCTAATTTAGTAACATTCACAAAATGTTTTTCATTTAAATGCTCTTGTACCAAATCATAATGATTTGTATAAAAGTAGCCATTTCCCCATTTTATCCAGGTTCCTGATTGTGAAGTTTGTTTATCAATCATTTCAGCCATATTTTTTACAGTATTATTAATGTCTGTATTTTCAGTAACCTGCACATAGTAACTTGATAAAATATATGAAAAATGTAAAAAAAAAAATGATTATACATACTTGAAATACAACTTCTTGTCCTTTATGGCAGCTGTCAATATGATCCTGAATCGATGGGAAATTTATATTACAATATGAACAATGATAAACATTTTGTTCTACTTGAGATTCAATATCTGATGACCGTGCCATTGTTTTAGATTGATCATCATCAGTAAATTCTTCAATAAATTTTTTAACGCCAGTCTCTAAATCAGTATCTGTTTGTCGGTCATCGTTTTGATAATCTTCTTCTTTTACTAGATTATCATATACATCTATTTCGTTTTCGAGGTCAGGTTCATCGTCTAAGCAATTTTTATCACATAAATATAAAAATATGCTAATTAAATATAACACTGCTTACAACTTACCATCAGGATAAACAACAATCATTTCATTGTCAAGCACGGTCTTCTCCAACTCGTTATTTTTGTCCGTGCACATCTTGTCCAAATGATCAACCAACGAGTTGATGTCATCACACTGTTTCCCGCAGAAAGGACATTGGATATTTGTGGTCAAGCTTAGTAAATGATATTTCAACAAATCTTGATTGGAAAAACTGTCTTCACAGCAAAGTGGGCACGCGACGCTCTCCATTTAACTTGGAACGTTAATATCGGTTAGTAGAAACGATTGTTGCAGTCACGTTTCGATGGTTCAACACAAATACGAAATATTAAGTCAGCGCATTTGTACGATGAGCGAAAGACGGCTGAAAAATCGTACACAGGAACCTTTTACTTACGTTTTGATAAAGACAGAGTTTTCTTATTCTTGCAAATGACTTGAAAAATTATCACGGGGCCGACGAAATTATTATTTGTCCATAATAAAACTGTTGGCACAAGCAGAATGGTGAAAATAATACAAGAATTTGTTTTTCAAAATGAACCGCCTAAACGCGTTAGTAACTTCAGAGATGTGGCTGTATCGCGTAGACAGCTATAACAGCGGAACACCAATCGTTACGTTAACGACGTCAGAGTGACCGCGAACCGCCATTGTCTTGACGATTAAAATTGCTGTACAATCACAGTGTATGCGATGTTATAATCGGTGTGTGCAATGTAACCAACCGTAGGCACACGGTTATGCCCATCGGCCAACAGATGATTGAACTCATTGATAAGAAAGGCAATAGCAGAAACCACAGACTTCTATACTATTAGTAGTGTAATATAATAGTAGTAATAATAATAATATAATAGCAGTGTAATATAGAAGTCCGTGGTAGAGACCAGTAAAGTTGTAATCAAAACAGCTTTAAGCCCTTCGAATCACGAATATAGATATTAATAAATATATTTGTACCTATACTTCAAATCCCTTTAAGGCTTCGAGCCCATGTCTTAGACGGTCACTGATTGAAACATTTTCCGTAGCCCGATAAGTTACTGCTTTTTATTAGTGATGTCAAGTCTCGTTCTTTTCTATGATCTAGTTCATTCGTTCATCTTTCTCAGTAATGAGCTCAGTCAGTGAACTAGTTTACTGAACTAGTAGTTCACTGAACGATACATGGTTTCGTTCATAATTTAATGTTAGTCCACACGAATTCAGATATCATTTATCGTATACATATTCATTTATATATCATAAATGCTACACCGCGGAACGGCGGAACATTGCATATGCCGTTATGGCGTTAGTGTTGTAAATAATCTAATCCCTACCCCCTTTAGCTGCCCACTATATATATATATATATATTAGGGTGGTCCTTAACTATAGAGGTCAATTTTTTTTTTTTTGAAAATTGATGACGAGTACCCCAAA
>NW_020273018.1:3242595-3355768 GCF_003268045.1 Sipha flava
TAATTGGGGATGAATTACCATTTTTTGCATTTACTTTCTTAAATATTAATGTTACGCAAAAAATTATAAGTACTATTATTGTAGCTATATGTATTTACTAAATAAAAGTTTCTCATAAATATGTTGTGAAGTTTATGGTTATCCGTTAATTTAAAAAAAAAACTGGTCAAAGTTAATGTCTTAGGAAATTTCATAATTTTTATTTTTTCTCTTATCTCTTAAATTTTAAAGTTATTCAAAAATCGTACATACATTTTGTTATAGAACGTACTATGCTATATTAATAAGGTTTCTTGACGATTTTTGAAACATAATCATTTTTTATATAAAATAGAAAAATAACATTTTTATACTATTATTATTTAATTTTTAAAATTTTACATTAAAAAATAAGAAAAAAAAGGATAGAAATATAATAACTTTACTATTTTATTGCATCTTTGATCAACATATTTTTACTATGGCCTGGATATTTTTTACGGTATTCTTGTACTACCTAAAAAAATAAATCTTAAGTGACACTAGTTATTTTAGTAAATTATTAACATATAACTTACCTTCAATACATACTGCTTTTAATTTTCATTTTTCGTAAATTTGGTATTAAAATCTTCCATCAATTTGACTCCACGTTCGGCTGCATCATTTATGACGCTCAAATGGTGTAAAATATTCTTGGCCTTTTTATAACTATCAATATTTGGCCAATTTTCCGGATTTTGTTGCAAGAAATCCATGCTTAATTTGAACCTTTGGAATATATTTTTTGATTTATGCGTCAATAATTCAAGTGGTAAGTCCTGTTTTAGAAATTGTGATACATCGCCAATTTTTAATACATATTTTTTTTGTATATCTGTGGTAAATTCATCGTCCTCAAGCTCGTCATTTTCTAGTAGTTTTTTAGCCATTTGTTTTTTTATTTGATTATCAATCCTGTCATCAAATAACGAAAAACGAGCGGTTTCTTCTCCAAGATACCATAAGTGATTAATACATTTTTTCATAGCGATCTCAGCCACTTGCTTATCATCAGATTTATAGTCTTCAAGTTTTTTTAAAAAAAGTACATCGTTATAAGGGGCTTTAATAGCATTAGGAGACCTAAACCAAAACTCGATATAGCATTTTACAATAAAACAACAAATAGTTTCTAACGAAGAAATTTCTGCTTTCGTAATTTTAAATTGTTTTTGAAAAATGTATATTTTCAAACAATATATTTCCTTGCACATCCATCTAGCTAGATGATAAGCTCCTGGACGTCTAAAATGAATACCTTTAGGTGGTACCCCACCCAAAAAAATTATTACCAATTCCAAAAATTCTTTGTAATCATCCCTTGGTAGATTTTGGCTTAAGGTATCTTTACAAAATATTATAACATCATCGACTACTTTATGCAATATTTTTTTGACCCCAATATCACTTACCCAAGTACTAAATTTAGTTGTATCTATTTGATTCCAGTTATTTTTAAAACGTTTAAAAATTGGAATATCGGGACCGGACATTATTGTAAGTTTTGAGTATGAGAAAATTGATTGCAAAATAATTTCAAATATGTGATGCCGACAAGCCAAAAACATTATTGGCCTGTTTAACATTTGTTCTAATAGCACACATGATTCATTTAATCTGCCGCTGTTGGATGCCGTTGTATCAAAAGCAAACGCTTGCACTTTTTCCAACATATCCCAATCCTTTTATGTGTCATACACTGCAGAAGAAATTTCCTTTCCGGTACCAGATGACAAATGTGGTATTCCAAGAAGTTGTTCTACATTTGGTGCTGTTATAATAACTGGTAATCTATCTACATTTTCTGTTCTAATCAAATTAGGAAGTATTTTTGAGTCCCAGTGAACAACTACAGAATTTAAGTTTAATTGATGGAACGCTGTTTTAATTTCGGAAGATATTTGGTAACGAAAACTTTCACGAGCTCTCTTAATTGAAGAGCGACTTATCGCATAGTCTTTTACATCTACATTAAATACCTCGGCACATGCTATTAATAAGTGAACTGCATCCCTGTCACTAACCTTACATTTGTCTAAAGCTGATGCTAAACGACTATTCATAATTTCTTTCCTACCTCGTTTATTTTTCACTGGCATTGTAATACTTTCACAAATTTCGGAATCTTTAGAGTTAAGCACATCACGTTCATCATCGCTTGATATACTCTCCACAACATCAACACTGTTAGTTGGGCTGAAAAAAAAAATAATAGATATAGTCAATTTTATATTGTATATTAGGTAAATTATTGTTAAAAATCATTAGATAATTTTTTTTTTTTTAATGACAAAATTAATTTACCCGGTTCCATAATCGATGTTTGTTTGCTTGAACAATTCTCTCCTTTGCTCTTGCTCAGATCTTCGTTCTTCAACTGCACATAATTTTTTGTCCACACCTATCATATACCCAACACGACCTTCTTGTCTTTGTAAAGTTAGAAACTGCCTGTCTTCTTCAATTTTAATTATATTGAAAGCATCTTTGTGGGCAATATCAAACAAATTATTTAATGAGTTTTGAAATTTTTTTTCATTGTACTGTTGTGTTGCAGACTTTCTTGTTTTATTTTTATCTAAGCTTCGCCAACTTTCATATACATTTTTTATTTTTCGAACTACATCACAATGATGTTGAGTAGGTATTCTTGCCTTTTTCCAAAACAATAAGCATTCATCAGCAACAAGGCCCGAACTATCATTTAAATTTAAATTTACAACACGCATGTTATGAAATAATACCCGAAGGCAGTCTCCATTGGATGGTAATTTATTTACAGTAATTTGATTAACCATATTACCTAAAAGGAAAATATACTGACGAGGCATTTTTAAATCAAACGTAAAAAAGAAAAAAAAAGAAACGTATAACACTTTGTGTAGAAAAGTCGCACTAACTTATGACACAATTGTGAACACTGGACGTCTAAACAAACCGACAGTTTGACGGATAATGGCAATTTAATATTATTTAATATTATGTTCTATTAATCACTTTTTCAATTTATTATGAAATACTATTTGGCTATGGCTCGTAGATAAAAATGCGATAAGTCAAAGATATAATGTGTTTGTGGTTTCATAGTCTAAAAATACACAACTAATAGTCTAAATATTATGTTATCGGAGGACAAATATCAATGTACTGATTATCGTCATCAAAAATATCGATTTATTGTAAAAACAAAATTAAAATTATTTATTAACAAAAAATAATAAAATTAGGGCGAATCGTTAAACATTCCGGTTTCTTGTTAACTGACGGTAAACCATCAACCTTACAACATATTTATGAGAAACTTTTATTTAGTAAATATATATAGCTACAAAAATAGTACTTAGAGATTTTTGCGTAACATCTATATTGCAGAAATTAGAGGTCAAAAACTAAAAACTTATGAAATTTCCTAAGAAATTAACTTTGACCAGTTTTTTTTAAATTAACGGATAACCATCAACCTCACAACATATTTATGAGAAACTTTTATTTAGTAAATACATATAGCTACAATAATAGTACTTAAAGTTTTTTGCGTAACATCAATATTTAAGAGAGTAAATGCATAAAATGGTAATTCATCCCCAATTAATAAAAATTCAACCCCTTTGAGGCACGGGAAGGGGTAAACTTGTCACGCTCAAACTTTGTCATAGTTATTGTTTTAATACATAGAACAAAATTTGGGGTACTCCTCATCAAATTTTTCGATTCAAAAAATAAGGACCACCCTAATATATATATATCTTTTCATAGACAGCGCCTCTCCTCACCCGTTATGAACTAGTTCATAAAGTGTCATCGTTCACTGACCAATCGTTCACCAACTACTCGTTCAATGAACTAATTCGTTCATGAACGAAATATCTCTACTTTTTATGTTATTTATTATAATCAATGGTGATATTATATTATAGAATATATTATTACTATATGGAATATATGAACCAGCGAATTGTCTATTGAACATCACCTTTTTTTTCTGCATTGAGCGTGCAGTGACGCAAACAAACAAGATATAAGTAGCGACTCATTGATGATACTTTATATAATGATGATGTTTATAATTTGTCAGTCTTTAAGGTCACAACGCCACATTCGTTTTCGGCGCCTTATATAACATGATGTAACAAGAAGAGGTGGAAAATTTGATGAGAACGGTAATTTGAGGTAAAGCGTTTGATATGGAGGTTGTCCCATTTAGTTGATGGTTTTAGTAAAGACTTAAATATCGTACATTTTGAACAGTTAGTTGGCAGGACCGTCGTTGGCGGGCAGGCAACTTAGATAAATGCCTAGGGTCTCGAATTTAAAATAAATTCGGGGACCCACAAGTTAGAATAGTTAGATATATTTAGATCAAAGGAAATTGTACTGCTTTTCTCTAAGACCTTGCAAAAGAAGCTTGCGACGGCACTGTTAATAGGAGGAGTAAGTCAGAAGGTTTTCCTGACTTGAAGATCATGATAATGACAATTTCCAATAAAGCTGTGAAACATGCGATTCTTAACATAGAGTGCATTAAGGAGAGTTCTATCATCGGACGGTTTCGGATTGAGTGTTCAACTTTGCTTGGTCGAATGGATTTGGGATGTTGAGTCAAGGGTAATGAGCAAAATACGAAACATTCTACCGATCTAAGTTGAACATGGGATGGTATTATATGGATGAAAGGTGGAACATTAGTTAGAGTATAATTTAATTAGTACTCAATTACATTTCACCAATATCGTAATTCGTAATATATAACGTGGGTACTGAAACCCATAGACCTCTATTTTTTTTTTATGTATTTAAAAGTAATATTTATGTATATAAAAAGTAATTATTTACTAATTAATTACATAATGTCAAAAACGCTCCTCACAGTTGTATTCCATATGTTGGTAGGCTGATTACTTGTTTATAGAGTTAAGTGGTCTCACACGGTCAATACTATCGACAGTATAGTCCTCAGACAGTCAATATTTAATTAGCGTCAATACTCAGTATTAATTTGTGAAACAAAATATATACCACAATCAAAACACGTGACCAGACCCCCTTGACCTTCTCATAAAACCGCTACTGGATTTCCTGAAATATTTATATGAAAATAATTACTCAATAAATGTGAATGAAAACAATGTACTAATGATATTGACTATTACCGGCTAATAGTAAACAATAACTAAATTAAAATAAAATAAAAATATTAACTAATATTGTGGACCAAGGAAGTAGAGTAAATCAAAATCAATATAGTGGAATAACAAGACAATGACAAAAGTAATTTTAAGTCAAGACATTACAATTTCCATGTTCAATTAAATAATTATTGGTAACCTGATATAATTACTTATACTGTAAACTTGATGAATACTTTAATTGATAGTTGATAAAAACTTATAGTTAGACATTACCATTAGTCATTGCATAGGAATCAGGTAATAGATAATTCACATTTGTTGTAACAAAAAGATATGGTTAAAAAATAATAATTCTAGTTTTTGAATAAACCCTTGATATGTATATTATATAAATATTGTAAAAACAAGAAACGTAACAATTATACAAGAGTATTTTATTATTTTATAAGTATTATTCTGTAGATTCAATCATTAGTATATTATTTTAATAATTATTTTTATGTTAGTATACATAAGTTTTATAATGGATAAAATGGATAAGAATTTAAAATACATAGAAGTATATTGTACATTTTTTCAATAATTTATTTGATAACACCTAGTAGAAACAAGTAAATAGGGAAATAATTAATTTTTAAGACATCATTAAATTAATAAAATATATTTTATTTATATTAAAGTCATATTATTATAGTTTGATAAACACACATTATTAAACTAAGGTATCACAAGGAATCATTTTTTGATTTTCAGATCAAAAAAAAAGCAGTAATATACATTAATTTAAATAAATATAAATTATGTAAAATTAAAAATATAACAAATGATTAAAAGATGTAAATATATTTGCAAATCAAATGCCGTAATTAATATAAGTATAAAATAATATTATCAATTAAATCACACAAAGAATTGTTGTATATTTATTTTACTAGTAATTACATTTATTTTTGTAAAATTTATATTACAAAGAAATTATATATATATATATAAGTTAATTTTTTTTTTTGTTATGATATAGAAATAATTTGATTTATAAATATTAAAATTGTCGTATAATATATAATTATTTAGTTTTTAATTTTTTATATAGTATAATATATTGCATGTATTATTTGAAATATAATACAATTTTATTCTTAAAATGTTGAAAGAGAATATATACAATTATATATTGATAAAATATTATTTCTATATCTGATGAAAATCAAAAGTAATTTATCTTACACAAGGTTTTAAACTTACAATAAAATACTATTTCAATAGTTGTAGAAGTGTGAATAATTTAAAAAAATAAAACAATTATTATTATGCACCAAATCCATAAATAAAAGCTATCCTTTGGTAAAATTCTCCCAAAGTACGTTTTAGAAGAGGTCTAGTAGCAGATTCAGTCAGAATTCTAACACCATTAAATAAGACTGGTAATAGTAACTTAAAAGAGTTATCATCTAACTGTGCCAATAAATCAAAAACTGAAATTAACATTTCTGACCAAACTAATTCATGTACTTCACTATCCTACAAATCAATAAATCAAATTATTTAGAAAACAGTTTACATTTAAATATATTGATAAAATAAATGTAATTAAAAACTCAACACATTACTTTGTTCATACTGATTTTTCTTTGTTCTTCAATTTCTACTGGTAAATTTTCTTCATTTTTCTCAACAGAATCTGGTTGTCCTGGCATAGAGTTAGCATATTTTCTTTTTTTGTATTCTTCAATTAGATTATCCAAATTTTTACAACTTGCTATTGCATATATAGCATCATCATCTTCACTTCCACTATCTTCAGCTTTTGATGTTAAAGGTGCATTTGGATATATCTTTTTAAAATCTTCAAATTTAAATGCTGTAATTTTTTCACTTTTTTCAAAAAGATCATCATTTTGTGCTACAAAGAAAAATACTGGCTTATCTCCTGCTCTATCAATGACACAATGTGTACCACTTTTATCCATTACTATTTCAATATATTTTTGGCAAGCATCATCAAATATTCGTTTTAGTTCAAGAATAAAACATTCAGTATCATTAACAGGAGACCTTTTATCAATAATTTGTTTAATCTGATCAGAACTCAATAGAGATGTGCGATGAATACATATTTCAAAAAGTGTGACCAATGATAGTGTCCAAGCTCCTCCTGCTTGTTTGTACAAATTGGCAGCTTTTTCTAAGCCTGCAACTTTTTGAATTAGAAATTTTAAGCCGGGTCTAGAATCAAATTCCCATGAAATACTGTAGGTCATATTTAAGCATGAAATAAATGTATGAATTTGAAATTCAGTAAGTGAGGATAAATAACCAGGCATAGATTTTTCAAGTATTTTAGATGGCTGTTCATCCATTGGTGTTATCAAAGAAGATTGAAGAATATTTGCCAAACTAAAAAAATAATGCAATTGTAAATAAATTTTTTTCTATGTACTTGTAAATAAATACCTTGGAATGGCTTTGTTGGTACCCGTTATTAAAACATTTCCAATCATTTGTAATAACATCTCATTTACAAATAATCCAAGCACAATGTTTTTATAAGGAACACGCTCTGGTGTCTTTTGCCATTGGTTGTCTATTTCTGAATTACACCAATGATGACATAATAAAAATATAAAACTCCTTTCATCATCAACAATTGTATCACTATTGACTCTTTGATGGTCTAATAAAAATACCTAGAAATTAGAATAAGTCAAAATAAACAATTAAGGTTGTGGATAACTAATAACAAATAATATATTTTATCTGTGATAAATTTTTATATAATTATATATCAATACTATGTCAATTAATTTTTAATTAACTTGAATTGCTTTTAATTTAAAATTCATATATACGTAAAAATATATGGCATACTACAAAACTGTTAATAGTTATAACTTTTTAGTTAAAAGTATTATTATAAAATGTTATCAACTTTGTATAAAAATTTAAATTACAATTAAAAATGAACATGACGTTAAATTAAATGTAAAATGTTAAATATTGAATCATTATTTAATTCATTTTATATCATTAGATAATAATTATTTTAGTCCTTGATGTTTTTGGAGGAAATAACTATAAATTAAAAAAAAAATATTAAAATCTTCAATATTAGAAGGGGTTAAGATACATTTATATGTTAAATAAAACTATTCTAAAATAAAAGCATGCCTGTTGTGATAATTGCTTTAAATTCAAATTTTCATCTACTGTACTATCTCTTCTAGCAGCCACTTTAATGCCAGCAGCTAAATCTCCATAAAAACTATCGGAAAATGGGCTGTATGTCATTGATACTCTTGTTAATGGATGTAAAGAAATAGCACAAGCTCTGTGTAAACTAAAACTAATTAAATCCCATTGTTTTGCGGTAAAATTATCTCCAGCACCTAAAACAAAATGTCTTAAACAGGAACATCCTAATCGGACAATGTTCTCCACTGTTTGAATACAAAATTCATTTAAAACAAATAATAGTTGTTTTATCATAAGTGTTATTTCTTTTTCAAATTTTGATTCATAATTCTTATCTATCTTAAGGTAAGTGACAATTAAATCAGTAGAATTTCCACACAATTGTTTGAAATTAGGTAAATCACTTAGGTCATGTGTAGATACAATTTTTCGTTCCCATATTTGTATGGTTGGAAGAAGTAATCGATTAATGCAGAAGCAACCGAAAATAAATCCTGTAATTGTATTAATATATGTATTTATTTATTCACCACAATTAACACTAAAATACTAATTAAGAAAAATTGTATTATTACCAGGTGTTTCTGGAAAAGACTGTAGTATGTCCAAGAGTAATTCAAGACTTTGTCTTTGATATGTACCAGTTGTACCATTAATTGCAGTACAAAGTCCTTCTACGATACAGTACCAAACTCTTAATATGCCACATGGTTGATCTATTTCCTCTAATTTTATAGCTTCATCCTTTGATTCTTCAATTGATAATAGCTTATAGTTTTCATTTTGAACATTTTGTAACTCAGGTACATCATAATCAACCAAAGTAAAGACATGGTTTCTAAATATGATACATAATAGATTAAAGAAATTAATATAATTTTTATATATTTATAAAATAAATTCAGTATTAAAGAGAATTAATATACAAAACTTAAATTTGTAATATTTAATATTTAATAAATTAATACTTATGTAGTTTTGGAAAAAATCTAATAACTTACCGATTAGACAAATGAAATTTTGGACAAGCTGGCATAACATACATTGACCTTAATATTAAACTGCAATGTTGTAAGTGCTTAAGAGCTGCTTTGCAAAGTTCTAATTTAACATAATTATCATCAAAGTTATCGAAATCTAATTGTTATGAAAACAAATTATGGTAATTTATACTTTATAATTTGCATTTAGTTTCAAATATAGACAAAATACATACTAGTTCCTTTAACATGTTTAATAAGACAAGCTATGCAATCAACAGCAGCATTTGAAAATACTAATGTATCATCAGTATTAAGAAAAACTCTGAATACTTCCAACAGTGATGACAAATTACTGCTATTGACTACTTTTAAAGCGCCAAACAAAGGTCTCCAACCAGATCTAATGTCTGAACGGTTAGCTTCAACAAATTCACATAAGCAACTGACAATCTGTAAACAAACATAAACTTTTTGTTAATTGTTCAACATGAATTAGAATTATATAAAAATTAAATTATTGTACTTGATCTTGAATTTCTATGTCACATAATTCTAAACATAAAAGATTTTCAAAAGGCTTGAATAAAGATTCATTAATATGAAAATGAGAAAGTTCAGGTTGATCATTGAGAAAAGCTAAAACTGTATCGTGAATTGAAGCAATAGCTTGTTTAGATAACGCCAAATCTTTATGACATGCTATCTAAAAAAAAAAATGTATGTTACTATAACTTCTAAACATGATGAAATAAGTACATCAAATATACTTACTTCCATCCAGCACGGCAATGAGATAGACCAAATTTTGATCATATGAAATAATGGACGACCACTTTTAATGCAACGTAACATAAGACGAGATAATCGTGTTAAAAGAGTTGCATTATTAGTAGAATAATTAGACTTAGGTTTCTTTTTATCAGGTAATTTAAACAACTCATAATGAATAGTTTTACATAGGCTATGAACAAATTCAGTTAGTGCTCTTAGATTTAATTTTAATGCGGCATCTTCAAATAACCTATAAAATTAAGTAAATTTAATGAATCACAAAATAAAAAAAATTTCAATAAATATAAACAGATATACCGATCAACATATTGAGATAGAATGCAAACAATTTGTGCAGCATATTCTTGATTTAATATTCCATTGTTTTCAATATCTGCTCTACTTTTGTTCACTAAAGTTGATATAGTTTCAGTCAAATTATTAGGAGAAGCTGGCGAAGATAAAAAACTGTAGACGTCCATGCTACAAATTAAAACAGTTAATAGGTTTTCAAGTAAATAGTATATTAATGTTTTTTTTTCTTCTAAAATAAGAGCTTTAATATCATTGAAAAGTGTATTATTAATTATAAACAATGCCATAATTAAATTTCATAAATTTAAAATAAAAATGAGAAAATTCTTTATTTGATAAGATACAGGGATGGATGAATGATACATATACATACACTTCATTAGTATTTTGAACTTAAAACTATTGTACCATTGTTCTCAAATAAACAATTCTGGGAAAAATGGTTAAGCGGATAAGTTTATTTTTCTAAAAAGAGTTGATATAATAGTGGAACCAAATTTTTTAATAAGGTAAGTTGAACTTTTAATGTTTTAGCTTTAGGAAAAAAAAAAAGCATCTAAAATTTGAGAAAATCAAACATTTTGAATACTTATCAACAACACATATTTTAATAAAATATTTTGAAATTATAAAATAAGTAAATAACTAATTACATCTAATAGACATTCGTTGAAATATCTAATTTTGTAACATTTTTAAATCATTTTTGCACTTTTTTGTTACTAGAAAATCTTATGAAAAATCTTATAACCAATTTTCAAGCTTTAAGAACAAAAATTTAAAATTATATACATTTTTGTGATATTTAATGATCAATCAAATCTTTTTTTATATTAAGCTCAATTTATTTTTTCTTTGATCAGAAATAGATATACAGTCGACTTTCAATAATTTGAAATAATTGGGACTGTTGAAAAAATTTGAATTACCGAGTTAAGAAATTTTTTTTGTTTTTTATTATTGTACATAATTATTAATTATTTCAGAAAATTAGGCGGTATTAGTTATTTATTGTTTTTATAATGTAAATTTTAACTATATAATTATTATATTTTGAAGAAATCTGTAATGGTTTTCTGCTTCGTTGAATTTAGTTTCCTTTTTTCAATAGTAATTTTTAAATTTGATGCACTCATCACAAGAACTTTACAACTGACCAAACGAAACTAAAATAAAACTACATTTGGCTGACGGCTATGGAAGAGACTAATGATTATTAGTGAAGATTAAAAAATAAAACGATAAGGTTCTTACAATATTAATTCTATAGTTATTGAAAATAATATGCTAAATTTCTACACAATTGTAAATTATTAACAAAATGATTATAAGAATACTGATTAAATAAATTTACTGAATATACTTTGAATTTCCAAGCGTTGAATGTATGATACTTCGAATTATCATGTGTTAGTAAAAAGTTTTCCCAAAATTTAATTTCAAATTACTGAGTGTACTTAAATGCATTGTTTTTATTCAAATTACCGCGTGATTTTCAAGTACCAATTATTAAATTTGAATTACCAAAGGTTTCAAATTATCGAAGGTTTAAATTATAGAAAGCCAAATGAAAATTAGAAACTTTGTATTAAATGTTCAAAACTTTTTGTTCAACTAAAATTATTTTATTGACAATTTCAAAAAAAGTTACAACATAAACATTTAAATTTGATCAAAAACTAGTGTGTTATAAATTTTACCATTAGCTTATAACTTTTTGTTAGTTTTTCACATTTATTAAGAAAACTGTTGGAAAATTTGTAAAATTATATCTCTCAAAGTACCAACTAAAACCCATTTTCTATCTTTTAATTTTTACTTAGTAATGATCGGAGTATTCCTGATCTAAATCATATACAAAAACATAAAAAAAAAAAAAATCATCATAATAAAACTAAAAAAAAATCCTTGTGTCACTAAAAATCTAACAAAGAAAATTTAAATAGCAATTTTAAAAGAAATATACTTGGATAATAAAAAAAAAAAGACAAAGTGAAACTAAAAAAATATTACCTCCAAAATTATAATGTGTATAATAATTAATTTTTTATGCTTTAATAAGAAGTTACTTAAATTTATATTTTAAAATAAACATATATTAAAAACAAAAAAAAATAATGATTAAATGTGCAAGAATTGTTTTAAATAGAATATATGCGCTTTTACTTTATATTTATATTTTATAAAAATTTATATATATATATATATAAAATATATATATATTTTATATTTCTAATTATGTTAAATTAAATTTCTATATTAATATGATTATTTATATTTGCATATAAGCAGTGCCTTAATACTGAAGAGGAAGATTAAGAAATTAAGTATAAAACTACTCCCAAACTACTATTTTAAGAATTACAGTAATACCAAGCCAATGAATGGGGCAAGAACCTAAATTATTTTTTTGGTAAAAAATAATAGCTTCCTAATTTTATTTATGCAATTTAAGTATAACAAATTAGAATATCATTAGAAATTATTCTTACCAAACTTCTTCATCACTATCTAAGGATGAACCGAAACTTTTGTTTAAATTCTCAGTAGTTAATAATTTAGGTTTAATCATTTTTAATGCAGTAACTGATGGAGATGTCTGTCTAAAAAATACTTGTTCAAGGTATCCAACATACAAAGCACAACTGTAAAGTTAAACAAATTAATATTTGTTTATTTAAATTAATATTTAAAATATTTACTTAAAAATATGTGGCCAACATTCTTGACCATGGCATCCAAATTCTAAGCCTCGCGAAAGCATCACATCCATACTTAAAACATGTGAAGTTATCAACTTTGGTTGCTTTTTCATAATACCAGAAAACCAATTAATATGACCATTATGTGCACAAGAAGCTTTCACGAGTAATGCAAAAATACCTTCACAACGATTATGCATACCTAAAATAAACAAGTACAATTATAACAGTAATAAACACTTGAAAGTTAATATAGATCAATAAAATTATTTATTGCAACACATACCTAAAATATTTGCAAGAGTAGCTGCTTTTTGCAAAGCATCTAAACTGTGTTGAACTGACATTTGACGGATAGAATCTTTGTTTAATTCATTTCGTAGTATTTTTTTAACTTGTGTATTTTTTGTATCATTGGACGAATCAAATTGAAGAGGAATCGCCAAAACATTCATCATAGTATCCCAGCAACAAGTAATAATTCGTCTACTTAATTTTATCCCTAATAAAAACACCATATTGCTTACAAGTAAAAATATATACAAATATATTATTTTAAATAATTAACTAAAAGATAATTTGAATTAATTATAAAAGTTTACTTAAAATAATTTTTTTAAGTATATATTAATAAATTTATTTATTATTTTTGTAAATTGAAATTTTCTACGATAGGATGATAAATATTCAAAATCTTACCTGCATCAATATCAGGACTAGTTTCAGATCTACAGACAGTTCTTTCTAGACGAAGATAATCTGATAGTAACCAATTAACTTTATTTTCAGAACTATAACCATCAATATCTAAACAAATGTATTAAAAGAAAATTAAATTAATAAAACTATAAGGCAGAGGTCTGAAATTGAAATTAAAATGCATGTAAAATAATTACAGCCATACAAACAGTAACATTTAAAACTTAACTATGTTCAGCATTATATATTAGATAAGGCAATAATTAATGTTAACTGGTCACCAGTGTTGTCAAAAGTGGTATATATTGTATTTTAATTTAAGATCATAAATAAAATTAAGCACAACAATTATAACGCTAAAATTAAGTACTACAAAAAATATATATTTATAAATAATCTATATGTTATGGATATATAGATTTATATATTATGTAAGGATCAAATTAAATTCTTTACAAAAAAATTATTTAAGGCAAAATGAATTTACTAAAAATTAAATAATTTGTTTATGTTTAAATTTTTTTAAAAGGATTTTTAATACTCATATACTAATTAATATTAAAAAATAGTAAACAAATAAACTTGATGCCTATATTAAATTTTTCATAATTTAAAGATATTAAATTATTAATATACCTCTGGTTTAAATAAAACTAGTTGTAAAAATATTGGACGGAAGTACAAACATATTTTAAACAATATTACTATTAAGTTTCAAATAAACACTAATAATAAAAAAATTAATTACAAAATATAAAAATACTAAAATGATCATATAAAAAAAATAAAATCAAATCAAAATTATCAATCAATTAAAAATGAATACATTTTTTTTTTATTGACAAAACTTAATTACTTATTAAAATAAAATGTCACACTATTACCAAATATGTTGTTTTTTAAAAAAAGGATTGTTTGAACTAAGAAAAATTAAGGGAATACAAGTAAATTATTTCTTTTGTGTTTAGTTTTATTTTATTTTAAAGAATACATTGAAAATCCTAATTTTAAAATTAATTTATTGGCTTACATTAAATTAAGGCACACTACGCGATTCAATTAAAATATAACATGTGAGAATTGTGTGATTTATGTAATTTGAGGTCCACCAACACAAAACAATATCTAGTCGATCAAACAGTGCCAATCACGTGATTTCTTAGCCAGGCTTTGTCCACTAAAACTTTCTAAAAAAAGTTAGGAGTGGTATAGTTACATAAAGGTAAGTATTTTTAAACCAAATTTTAAATTGACCAACTCCATTGATACAAATCAAAATGTCAAACGAAAAAAAAAAATGAAATTGCATGCAATTCGTGTGATATGATTTTCAGTGTGCAGAAGACATAATTATATTGAAAAATAGAAAACAATAATATATATTTTTAGAGGCATATTTACATATTTCCCACATGTAGGCCTGTGGGAAATAGCCCCATTAGCATTAACTGAGTTATCATTTAATTGCCCACTATA
Organism: Sipha flava; assembly: GCF_003268045.1. NCBI lineage: Eukaryota > Metazoa > Arthropoda > Insecta > Hemiptera > Aphididae > Sipha > Sipha flava. The sequence continues at coordinate 3,257,884 of NW_020273018.1, forward strand.
AAATATATATTAATTAGGTAAGAATGCAAAACACACTTTAACATTGACATTAATAATAAATACAAAAATACATTCTTCATATTTGCCGTTGTAGGCACTTGCCAATAGTGCCTACACAGAAATATGTCACTGCATACTTTATTATACATTTATTTAGAATTTTTAAGGTTTATAAGCATTTAATTTGATTTAACATATTATTTTAAAATTATTTTTAATCAAGATAATGTAAAAATTATAAAAACTAAATAATATTAAAACCATTAAACATTTCTTTAAAATATAAAATTCTAATCACCTCAAACAATTTGTAAAAAAAAAGAAGCATATATATATATATAAAAAAAGCCAAAATTATAAATTTTCATCAAATCAAGCTTGAAAATTGAAGCAAACCCAATATGAACCTGATAATAGATCTATTAACGCCAAATGACCAATTGCTTGAATCTTGTAACCGGATAATACCAAAATATTAGTAACAAGTACATGTTGATAGAGCTCAGCTAACCAATTGCTAGATACATACATCAACATGCCACTGCTGAATATGTTTTCAATAAATTGATCCTGTAGAATAACCCACCCATGATAATTACGTCTAGAATTATACATCAACCTCAAATTTTTATTTGAGTTATTTTATACATTGAATTAATACAATTTTCTAAATAGACAAACTAATAAAAATATAAAAAGTATTTTTATATACAACATCCTAATAATATTATAAATAAAACAAAACAAAATATTAAACAATTAATAGTATAATATAAATAATTAAACTTAAAACTATATTATAACATGTATTTTTAACTTACTTCAGACATGATTGGCGGCACAGAAGAATCATCATAATAATTCTGATGAATTAATTTCAAATTAAGATAAAGAGACATACATGTTGCTACATAAACACCATCTGCATTTATTATTATTGAATCATATTTTTTATTTTCTTGGCGAATTATTTCTACAATAAAAATAAAATAATCATAAAATAAGAAAAATTACTCCATTGAGTTTATATGGAGGAAATTTTAAAAATATTCATTACTAAAGTCAAAGCATCATAACTTGAAACTTTAGGAAAATAAATCAACATTTATACTCTTAAAAATTAAGATAAATCAACATTGAAGTACATTTGAAAAGATTTTAAAAATAATTTGAGTTTTTGTGACTTGACTTTATTAATAACTACAATTATACTATAATGATGAAAAATAAAACTATATTCTTTGATATTTAGTATGAAAGATGAGCCAATAAAGTTTAAAAATAACTAAATTACATATAAGTTAAGTTATAAATTGTTTACATTAATTAAACTTATAAATCAATAACGAAGAAAAGGAATAGCCTAATCCAGGCAGTTTTAATTTATTATTCAGCTCGAAAAAAGTATCATATATTCTAGAACTTATTGACATATTTATAAATAATTTTAATTTACATATTGATACAAAATAAATATACATATTCATTGAAAAATTAAATGTATAAAAAAATAATAAGATTAACCATATGTTCATAATTCTTAGTTTCCAGTTAAATTATTTAAAATTATTATAAAACTGATATATTTAGCATTTAAATATTTCTAATTATATCTATACATGAGGTTTTATTAATTAATATAAAAGAAAAATTTTAAATTCTAATCCAGTTTTTTTTATACCTTGTGCTATAATAAATTGAACCATCACAGTTTTTAATAGTTAATAAGGGATAAGTATATTAAGTTTTAATAGAACGAAAAAAAAATCAGTAAATAAATTATTTTAATGTATTTATTATTTTTTTATATGCATGATATATTTAAAATTATTATTCTAAAAATATATTATAAAATGTTTAAACTAAAATAACCTTCACAATAACTTGAAGAAAATCTTTGGATCTCTTCATCTACTTGTAACGTACTTCGAAGTGGTGTTAATGTAGGTAAAAAACTAACCAGGGTCTGTACAAAGTTACCAGCATTTTTTCTTTCCATATCCAATAACTCTACAGATTCCTAATAATATAAAAATATACATCAAATTATTTATTATAATTATTTATTTTGAATAATATAACCATGTGATCACATGTTAAAAATAATCTCTATATAATTTTCGGAAGGTGACACTATCAGTACAAAATGAGGGGGGAAAAGGAACAATTTAAAAATTAAATTGTTTTATTTATTTTATTTTATGTTAGTTTAAATACAAAACATACAAAATATATTTTCTAACTCATATAATTTTTTTAATTTATATTTTGTCTTATATGTTATATCAGTATTTTATAAATTGCCTATAATCCAACTACAAGGTTAATTACACTCATGTATATTACTATAATATTCATAAAAAATACAACTTAATTGCATGAATTAAAAATATAAAATTGAAATGGTAAAAATTTGAATGTAACATCTCTAATATTTTTAATAAAATATCTGAATTAACTAATGATAAGAAATAACTAAAAATGGTTTTTTTTTTTACAAATTTCAGAAAAAAATATGTGTAAAATAAAACTTACTGGAGTTACTTGAATGACATTAAGTGTATGCAACTTCTTCGTCACTAGTTCTAAACGAATTTCTTCTTCTCTTAGATTTTTTTCAACTGCTGCTTCCATTTCATCAATCTGAAGTATAAAATATAACTATTCTTATTAAATTAAAAAAAAAAATTAAATTTTTTTTTAAATCACCTACTTAAATTGAATAATATTCTTATTTTAATTTTAGAATCGATCAATAAAATATGAAGTAAAAATAACGTTATATAAATTATAACTAATATTTTTGATATAATTAAATAAAAATGTATTTGAAGTATAATTTCTTAATACATAATATAAATGTTTTTCCTTTTATACAAGCACAGTAAAATAAAATATTATAATACCTGTGGATCATTTTGATATCCACCTTCAGGACCTTCTGTATTGCCACTACTTGGCACTCCACTACTACTACTTGTACTATTAATACGACTCCTGTTTCCAACAGATGATTCAGGAGAAGATAATTGTTCTCTGTAAATATTTGGCAATCTCATCATTGATTCATAAGATAAAGGTCCTGTATAGTCACAACTAGATAAAGATTGGAATTTTTCATTTATTTTGTCAGAGTAAACATCATTGATTCCCTTTCCAGTAGATAAATCAAGAAGAGTTGAAAGTAATGAAAGTATACATGAAACACTTGTAAATACAATTTCCCAATCAGAACATTTAGAACATTCTTCTATAGAATCCATTACTCTAAAATAAATAACATAAAAATGTAATTTATATATATATGTATAAGATATTATCTTACAAGATTAAATTAGTAATGTTGGAGAGTTATATAACGGTTTACAAATCTAAATTTTTTTATGAAAGATTTTAATATTAAATTATTCAAAAAAATTTTATACTATTTTGTGTAAATAAGTTTTTTACACAAAAAAGACAAAAAAATGGTGAACAATATTTCTAAACGCAAAGTAGTATATATAAAAATATAATTATTTAAATACTAACAATCGAGTCAATGCCATGTCACTCTGTTGACACATTTTACTATCTTCAACAAGTATTGGACCAGCAAAATCAACAATCCTATTTGGACTACTAAATAACTGAAAGTAAAATAACATATAGTAAGTTATTTTAACCTTTATTTGATTAAAGCTTTTGAACTTCAATTGATACATTTATTTATTAATATTATAAATATTATCATATAAATATCCATACAATACACATAATAAAATATTGACCAAACAGTTAGTCAGTATTAAAATATTTATAAGTAATATGTTTTAAGAGTCAATACCAAATTTCTCAAAAATATTTGAATCATTACTTAGGTGTTAAACAAAATCGCATTATTATATTACTGTTTAAATTAAGTATATACTTATATAATTATTACAAAATAAATTAATAAATTATTTTTAGATGTATTTAAGTTATATCATTTAAGTAACATACAATTCTGAGTAGAATAATAAATTTCTGGTATAGAATTGTTGGTTTATTAGTAATAGGTTAAAATTTTAAATAAATATTATCAACTATTTTATAATTGAATAATGAGAAAATATAAAGTGCCTGCATTTCCTTTAAATTATTAAATTTTAATTGTATTCTTTCAAATTTAATAGAAAATGTATTATTTATATTTATACATTTAATACCAATTATATTTATAGCAATTTAAAATGATTTATTGTATATTTTTTTTGGAATTACTACTAATTACTAAAGAAAAATAAATTATTTAAATATTATGTAAATACGAATATTTAAAACTTCTTTTTCTTCTTCTCTTTCGCTTTTCTCCCTACTATCTGGGGTTAGTCACCCTTGTCCTAAACCCTTAATTTGTTTCAATTTTTACATCCCCTACGCACATTCCACAAGCTAGTTAATAATTTTTTTTATCTAAAACTTAAATATTAATTAAAATAATTAATAAAAACTTTCAAGTGATTTTAATAAAATTACATATTTTTAAAGTATTTAATTATTATAATTGACTTGAATTATAATTTTAATACAGTATGCAATATGACTCATATTTATAACTTATATAATAATATATATATATATATATATATACTTATTGTTATAATAATTAATTCTTATTTTTAGTACCATTGAAAAAATAATTTTAACTATAATTTATTGTTTTTTTAGTATAATATAATTATATTATTTACACCTACCTCTTTTAAAGCTTTTAAAGCATCTATTCTATAGACAGGTGGTGGATACAAAAGCATTCTATGAAAGACAGATTCCAAAACAGGCCTAAGAGAACTTACACATCCAACTAGTCTTACTAATTGACATCCAATACTAAAAATGCAGTTAAAGCTTTATATTAGTAATTGTAGTAAAAGGTTATATAGTAGGCATGTAAATTGAATAATTTTAGTATGTATTAAAAATATAGTTAAATATCTTTATTATTACTATACCTATATATTATTTTGGATTGATGACTGTTAAAGCTAGGAGCACTTCCTAAAACACCGGAACCTCTACCTAATTTTGTGGCATGATCATTGTCTCTAGAAACAATTTTTTTATCCACGCGTGGAGATCCTAAATAAGCAATAATAGCTGGACATAATCGTTGCCACAAAAACATAGTAAAATGTCGATTGTCATGCACTTTTTGAGGTAAGCTGGCAACAAGTGTATGTAGACACTCCAGATAAAATACAACAGCTTGACTACATCGATCACCACTAATAGTATAACAAATGATAGTTAAGTTAAAATTTGAAGTATTAATGGTATTGACAATATATTTACTTTTGAGTCTCATCTATTTTACTGACAATAAACTGCATAATAGGTAATGCTTCATTAAAACACAACACTCCACCAGCACCATTTTCTTTCATTTTATTTAATTCTTCGCATTCTTCATCTAAAACAAAGCAAATTTTTTTTAAACATTTTTATATAAAATAATGAATTCATAAATTCTAGATCATTTGAAGTCTTTGAAAATCTAAGATGGAGAACTGTAAGATACATAAACTTTAATTCTATTGCCAGATAATGAATCTATTTTTCTTTAGTACATATTCTCAATTAAATGTATTAGTCTATTTTTTTACAAATGTTGATAAAAATCAGATATATATATATAAATATTACCAAGATAATTGCAATAATATCGGAGAGTCTGGCTAACAGCTGCTTGTGCAGCAGACCGTATTCCTTGGTTCCCATTTTCATATACTTCACATGATAATGTAAGTATCTGAATAATTATACGCCCATTCATTGTCCAATATGATGAACAAGCAACATTCAAAAACACCTAGAAATTAATTATAAATTATTTTTCTTTTTGTTTACTAATCCAATAAAATTAATAGATTTACCTTTAACATATCTATTTGTGTATCATCAGATTGTGTTAAAATAGAGCTTATTGTATGTAAAATTTGTGATGGCAACCATAATGAATCATCTTCTGGTTCAAAATTTGATTGAAAACGATCATCTCTTAAAATTTTCTAAACATATTTAATGTATTTTTATATAACTTAATTTAATTTTGTTTAAAAAAATATATTTGTTTTACATTTAATCCACATAAAGCATGAGATACTAATTTGCTTTTTCTAGTTTCAAATGCTTGTTTAAAAACATTTAAACATTTTGCTCTTAATTCATGAGCTGGATCACGCAATGTTCCTTGTTGTTTTTCTAAAAATACTGAAACAAAAATCATGAAAACATAATTTACATTTATTCTCTGACAGAGTTTAAGTTTAGTTGTATGATCGAAACTATAGAATAATAAATTATCAAATAAATTAAACTTAAAATGTATGTAAAATACTACCATATGCTTCAGTTGCTGACTGACTTAAGCTGTTTAATTTTGCATTTGTTGCATCTTTCGAAATCTGAATGAGTAGATCTTCCATGTTTATTAAGTTTTAAATTATGTTCAATAAAAATATTAAAGTCGTGTCAGCGATTTTAAAAGAATGGGAAGTGTTTACAATTTCACTATCATAACTGATTACAACGTGTATTTAAGGTAAGTAACTACTAGATTTATTTAATTATAACGGTCAGAACTGCAAGGAAATCATTTGAAATACAACGTTATGATTGTTTATGAAGTTTTGTAATTATAACTCAACAAATGAGACTTATAATTATAATTTTTAAACGTTTTAACTCCGTAAACATTAACAACACGTGACGTCATTTTTCGAATTACATTATGGAATTTCTTGGATGGATGTTCTTATCTGCTTTTCTGTTATCAATTATCGGTTATCACCAAGGCTGTAAATTTAAAATCCTTAAAAATGCATTTAAAATGTCAAAAATTGCAATAAAAAATTCACCTAAAAGATTTTTAAAATAACATGGTTTTTAATTCAATTTTTATATATTTATATTTGTATAAGTATATTATATACATAAAAATTAATTAATTTAAAACAAAAAATTTTCTTAAAAAAATTTACGAAATTTTATCGAATTTTAATTTTGATTCGGAAGTTGATTGATTTTGTAATAATTATATTCGTCTGAAAAATGTTTAAATATTTTTTTTTCACGTATTTTTTTTATGAAAAATATTAAATAAATTTAAATATATTTATTCATAGGTACCAGTGGCGCCGAATGAAGTTGAAACTGCAATCATTAACAATCATTAAAAAATAAATATATATTTAAAGATGCATTAAGATCAAACTTCAACTTCAAGTTGGAACTGATTAATCATGTGATTTACCCAAAACTAATATAGCTATAATTATAGTAAAGTTATTGTAGATTTTATTAATTTAGGGGTGAAACTAAACAAATTTTGAAATTGATGCAAAATAAAGCATTTTTTTGGGAAAGGTAGGGGTAAAATAGTTTAATTTGCGGTTCATGGGCCGGTTTGTTTCATATTTCCTGGGCCAAAAATAATTGCCAATCCGCCCTTAATTGTAACTGTAATATTATCATAATAAGTGTTAGCACAAACATTTATAACATATTGTATTATTTTTTTTATTACGAAACATCATTTACATATTTTCACCAAATATTTTTCAATAAATTAGGTACATTTAATTTAACCAATATCAGTCAAAATAGGATCCCTTACTCTTAAACTTAAATTGTGATGTTCTAGTTACAATATTTCGAAAGTGCAAGAGCATATCCCTATGACTAGATGAAATTAATATAACTATTTAATCTGACTATATTCGATGTACCCAAATGTTCGCTAAAGATTACAGCATACTTTTTGAATTCTATATTAATGTTTAAATGTATATGTTAATTATGCTATCAAAAATTAAAATGATCATTTTTATTTATACTGCATGGTATTTACGGATCGACGAAAAAATCCAGTATGAAAAATTATAAATAAATGTAATATTTTTTGCACATGGGATTTGTTTATTTTCTTAGGATATTTAGTCTAAAATATATATGTTTATATTCGTTCAGAGCTGTAAAGAATACTTTTAAAAAGTATTTAAGTAAATACTCAAATACATTTTTTTTTTCAAATATTTAAGATACTACTCAAATACTTTAAAAAAGTCTTTGGAATACTTTTCAAATAATTTTGTAAAAGAAATATTTGGAGTAATTAGGCCATGGTATACTAAAATTTTGTAGAGAAATAGTCGAAAGATATGTATTTCTGACAAACATTTCCCGGTTCTGAATCACTTTCATCATTAGTATTATAGCTAGAATTACTTATAATTAAAACTTGAATTAATTGTAGTAACCAATAGGTTTAAACACAACTACATAAGTCTTTAAATTAATAAATAAAAACGGTGTAAGCTTGCAACTATATAGTGATTTATGGGAAAATCTATGTTATTCTCGTAATCCCGTATAACCAGGCAAATATCGTATCTGATATTAACGGTGGGTTTATACGTTCAGTTAAACTGCGCAAATGAACTGTACATGTAAATGGAAATCGTATGATTGCACAGTTTAAAATATTGGAATGTGCGAATTCAGGCGATGTCTGAAAAAAAACTGTGCAGTTAAAGTAACTGCACAGTTTTTTCGTGTGTGTTAATAGATAACTGTGGGTTTTTAGACAATTTTAAAATGTATTACTAAATTTGAGTCAAAATATGATGCATACTTACTGTATATTTTAGAATGTTGGGACATGTAAGGACACGTACGTTCATCGTTCATATCATGTACTTGATACTGTATAATATTCAGTGGCGTATTTTCAATTTTTTCTGGGCGGGGTCCACAATTTATACATAATTAATATAAACTATATATTATATTCTAATAGTTACGTCCTTATGCAGTTTTTGGAGGAAGTTGAACTAAATATATAATGTAATAATCGTATAGTCTTATGTAATATTATATATATATATATATATTGTATATTGCACTAGATATTATAAAGTATTGTTATAAAATAAATTCCAGTCGTCTTAATTTTTTTGCCAACTTCTCTATCACTTTATCAACAGTAATTCCAACGTCCCTGTGAATGTTTAACATAGCTAATTTTGCAAATATGTAAGAATTTTAGTTTATTTTTAATTTTTTGGAGAGGTTCTGGGGGGGGGGGGGGTCCAGTACCCCTGGAAAGGTACCCCGTAAATACGCCACTGACAATATTATCTTCTAACGTACTAAATCATTTTTATTAATGATTTTATAGACTTTGTTTAGTGCATTTTGGATAAAATAATTATTTTTTTACCGTGCAAGTCATAAGTCGTGTTATCCGAAAAATCGTTAAAAAATAAAACATTTATTTTGGAGTTTACACAGTTATATAAGTCATATCTTTGTCTTTGGAAACTTAAATTCAAAAATTATTCTAACCGAAATATCAAAAATCGTGCATATGGTTGTCATATACTATATGTTTGGTTTGTTGGTTTCTTACCACTTATTTTTATGTATTTTATTTTTGAAATATTAATTGTTTTTTTTTTTAATTACACACACTGCGAGAAGGGAGAGATCCTCTTCGGTAATGGTCGACATTTTTGCTACATGGTCAAATTAGAACTAACAAAAATTTGTGTCAATAACTGAACGTCTAAACCTTAAATAATTGACTCAGTTTATTTGCATAAACAGACTGCACAAAAATATCTCAAATTGATTTGCACAGTTTAACTGAACGTGTAAACTCACCTTAACTGTTACCTCTCTAATAATACAAAAGGAAATTTTGTTATTGAATATATATTTTTAAAAATCTGGTTTTCAGAAAACTTTGGGCTTTGATTATAGTTGACAATAATTTTCCAATCAAATATTTTGAATAAAAATAAAATGTTCGAAAAAAAAAAACAAAGTATTCAATACAAATAAGTATTCAATAGAAAAAAAAGTATTTAAAATATCATTGAAAATACTTTGTTCTGAAAATATTTAAAAAATTATTCAATACTTAAAAAAGTATTTGAATACTTTTATTTAAATACTTTTACTCAAATACTTTACAGCACTGTATTCTTTCTATGCTTTAACGTTAATTTTTAGAATGTTAAGTACCTTTCTGTTCTAATCCTTAAGCAATGCTGAAATTCCCGATTGCTACCCAAATATGAGTAGGTATCTATTCCGATTTCTGTTTACTTCCCGACATACATTGGTCCCCGAATCAACTTATAAATAGTTATATAAGTTAAATAAATCATAATCATTATTGATATATATCTATCTATCCATTTATCTATACATAGCGTTTTACAAGCCATTTAAGCTCATTGCCGCAACAACCACTTGTCTCCATTGATCTCTTTCCTTAGCCAGTGTAACTCTGTTTTCAATTCCAAGTTCTTCTAATTTCTTGTCCACTCGTTTTATAAAATTTAAAAATAAATTTATAGGAAAAAATAATGATTTACCATATACGAGTATATATATAATTTTATATGTTTCCTAATTAATGATATATTTAAAATTTTAAAAATAAAAATATTTATGAAACATTAGGTGATTTATATTTTTTTATAATCAATAGGTTCTAATGACCTAATATGTTTCAGTATAAGTGGAGAAATGGTAATTGTAAAAATGTACAGTTTTTCAAGCTATCAAAATAATTATATTCATAGACTCAACATTTTATACAATTACCTAGTACTAACAGTGCTGAATGAAAAATAATTATACCTAGTTTGTTTAGCTTAATAACAATATACAATTTAGGTTTATACTTAAATACTTACTAGTTATTTAGATATACAGTACCATTATGGAATTTGGAATTGCATATAATTGAATATACCATTTTTTTTTTTTTAATTTGCCTTTGTTCGCACATTACAGCACCGAATATATCATAACTCTTCATTATTTTCTTCGTTTTATTTTATTTTAATTATATTCAAAGTTTTTTCTAAATTTTCTTATTTTTTTAATTTGATACTATATGCATTGGGCATAAGTACAGTTATTTTATCAAATTTTTTCTCAGAGTCAAGCAACTTAGTATGTTATAGTTATATTATAACTTCATAAAGCGAATGATAAAACTCTTGATTTTTCATAAATTGTATGCATTTTTTTGAGGAGAGAAGGGGGTGATTTTACTTCTTCAAAATGATTGGGGCTTAAATAATATGTAATACAGTTGTAAGTATAAGTGAGTGAATACCGTAAATCTTAATTCGTTGTTATTACAATATGTTATTTGGCGGAGTGGGCGATCAATCTTACCACAACCTCTAAATTATACACCTGGTTTATCAGTGTATCAGTTTTCTCTCGTAAAATATAATTCTAGATACATTGTATGAATTAAATCTCTTAAATTTTTATTGTAATGATAACCAGTTATTAATGCATTGTATTTCTTTGATTACTTTTTGGTTAGTTGTAATGCACTAAAAGTTATTTGTAGAAATTTATTGTTGCAGATGGAGCACATAAAGTAAAATACAATACAATAATACAATATATTAACACACTAGGTCGTTTTAGATTTATAAATTATTTTCCCTAGGGAGTAGTGTTAAGAAAACTGAGAAATATTTGAGAATAATTTTGAAAATTTTTAAACAATTATGGCATTTGTTTATATAACAGATTTATTTAGGTACATAGGCGCCGCTAGGAATTTCGTCAGGGGGGTGCATCATGCATAGTATTTATGCTAATTTCTAAATTATGCATAAATTATTTAAGGTAAATACGTTTTCAAATTTTATGACAATACAAAATTATTTTTGTTTTTATGATGGCTACAAAGTAATGCAAGCAACTAGAAAATTCGATAATAATAATAATAATAGCATTTATTTTACATTTTTAATTTTTTTAAATTTTTTTTTAAAACCAGGGGGATACAAGTGCACCCCCTTGCACCCCTCTCGAGGTGCCCAAGTATGTATAACGTTGATTAAATTATTTAGATATTTGGTGTTATATGAAACGAATTTAAAAATTAAACAATCTTAATTTCACATTTTGACATCTAACGAGATTAAAATTATATAAAATAATCTTAGAATTATATTGGGTATTATTATGAATTATGATAAAATAACTCAACATACAGACATTATTGAGAGTTTAGATTTATGTTTTTCCTATACACCTACTTTTCCATTGTTAGATGATTTATTATTGAGTAATTGAGTCGTATTTTGTTATCAAAATCAAATAATTATATTAGCATAAAATATATTTCTTATCATAACTAACTTCTTATTAATTTTTTTTGTCTATTATAAACTCTATCTGTACAATTGGTTTTAAATACAAGTAAATAAACACCAAAAGAAATAACTGATTAGAGCATAATTAAAGAGATAAAAATAAATATATGTATGGCTATACATGATTGTAAGCAAACATAGTATGAAACATTCGTATATATCACAAACAGTCGAAAATATTATACGAACGCATAATATTACACGCTTTCATTTCTTAGATATTTATCTTGTTTTTATAAAAATTTTAAAAATAATATATTTTCATATATCGTTTATTAATTAAACTTTCATGGTTATTTTTTAGTTTGGTTTTAAAAATAAACTCCGCATTTTGTTTAAATAATAATATTTTTTATAATAGAGGTATACATTTTACTACATATAAGGGTTATATAAGTACCTTATTTTGATTTTTTACAAGTAAGACATAATTTTAATTAATATATTTTTGTCAAATATTTATTTAAAAAATATCTTAAAACTTATTTAAAAACGTGTATATATATATATATGTAGGTATATATATTTGGACAAGAGTTAACAGTGTTATAATATTTCATGATATACATATAAAATTTGTATAAGATTTTATGATGTTTTTTTTTTATTTTTTATTTTCAATAGTATTTAAACAATTGTATTATTGTGATACAGTTACAAATTTAATTATTAATTATTGATCCCTTTCGGTTATTTCACACTATTAAGTATTGAAAATTTTTTCTAAAATATAATAATAATATAATTGTATTATATAATATATATATATATGTTATGTAGTATTATAATTAAGATATAATTTTATATAACTAGAATATCTAATATCTATATTACATAATTTAAAATTATGATGCATAAGATTTTAAAATATGCTGCGTCAACTAATAACCTCATATAAAATGAGATGTATTAGCTAATAATTATACTTAAATTTCAAATAATTTTATCGAATTAATTTGATTGGAAAAATTAAATTAATATAAATTTAGGGATGTCAAATTGTATGTTTATTTTTATACATAGCAATTACATTTAAAACTTGTGCTCACCTTACAAATCGAAATGAAAAAAAATTATTATAATCAATTTAAATTTACTATAAGAGGGGTGTTGTTTGAAGAATGGTATGTTTTGTTTTTATCATACAATTTAAATAGTACATATACATTCGACGCCAATGAACTAATTATAATATTTGCTAATATTTAAAATTTAACTTTAAAAAGGTTATGATTTGTATTTAGCAACTACTTTTTAAAATTACATTATCTTCGGATGTAATTAAATTTATTGAATTAGAAAAATTCTACGATTTACCTTTATTAAGTAGTATAAGTGTATATATATATACATATATATTAAATTTAATGAGCAAATTTAGCTATTAAAATTTAATATTATTATAATTACAATATTTAATATTGTGTTATTTGGAATTCAAATATTTTAACAATGAAAAAATGAAAACTATTATTTACATTTAATATTCGGTTTGCTTAATAAATTCTTATAATTTTGATTTTTACCTTTTATCGGAAAGTATTAACTGTATTTATAATTTATAATTTTTCTTTTAAATCTAACAATTGCTTCTATAATTTTATTCGTATTAATTTATTAGACATGCAATATATTTTTTTAATTTCGAATAAGAGAATAAGTTGAATTATATAATTTTCCATACAAATTCTCATGAATAATAATTAATGTATATAAATATAAGCGTGTGAAAATGTTTTTGGTATTCAGTGCTAATAAACACTATTAACAATAATTTCTTTAAAATATTTATGGATAAAGAAAGAACAAAATAATTAATTTATACATTTACATCAGTTTTTAGAGTGAGTTAATTTTGTATTTACTTATTTGATTTATATCTATAAAATAATTGAATATAATGATAAATATATAATAACTTTGATTTTAAATAACAAGTATTTTGAAGAAAAAGCCAAATGTATTTTTGTGTTCTTACAAAGTTGGTTTTTGATACTTGATTCTACTTCTACTAGTAGATTATATTGAATTGAATAAAGCTATACTATTTAAATAAATTACAATCATGATATCAGCTTAATTGTATGGCATGAAAATACATTTTAATTTTTTAAGAACTAATAAAAATTTATAATTTGAACTTAACATATAAATAAATTAATGCTTTATTAGTAAACATTAACCACAGATTCAAATCAATAAAAAAAATCGTCCTAATATTTATTTAACTAAAAATACATTAATGCCTAATTATAGACATAATTTAATTTGACGTATAACTATTGTAATTTTTTAATTATAAATGTATATAAATAATAATTATTTTAACTAATTATTGTTTTTATATATAAGTGCTATAATAATAAATGGACATTTGATGTAATATAAACGATTATAAATGTATTAAGCTTGATAAATTATTTATCATTTATAATTCATTTTAATATTCAACATTTATGAAGTATAATAAAAATAATTTTGATTTTCTAAGCAATAATAATTAAATCTAAAAAAAAAAAAAAAAGCTACATATTCTTCAACAAAAGTTTCTCTAAGAATTATGAAAGTCTCTTTATATGTATAAGAAACAATCAAGTTCATATTTCTTCACGATTGTTATTCGATATAAATGTTGTAACTCTCATGCATTTATATTATTCCAACTGAATATAAGATATATTTTCTCCAGAGCTCTCTATTTACTATATTCCAGATACTTTCTGATATTGTTATTTGTATGAGGGTTTTAATCTAGTCTATACAGTGAATTAGGTGTTTACTTCTGATCTTATTTCCTTTGACTTTTCTTTGTATATTATCATTTTTAATACCATTTTTATAATATAACCAAATCATTTGAGTTTTTAGTTCTATATTGAAATCAACAGGCGATTTTAGGCTTAATATTTAAAAAAATTTTAAATTTCATTGTTATAAATATATTCGTTCAATGGTTTATAAAATTCGTAAAATTCTTCCACATACAGTCATTTAAAATGCTTCTATTCTTCGTTGACACGGTGAATTTAGGATCCATGATTCAGAGCTATATGTCATTATACGAAATAACAGGGTTTTTGTCAAATATAATTTCGTTCCTTTCCTGATATCATGATTCCTCTATATTTTAGAAAGTTAAATAATCACGGTTTTAGCTATAACCACTTTTTGCTTGATTTCCTCTTCCAAACCTTTATTCCATAAAAGTGCGCATAAATATATTATACAGTCTTTATTCTCTTAATTCATAAAGTGATTCCTAAATAGCCAATAAGTATCAATTAATTTAAAAAATAGCCACCCAATTTTGCATATATATGAAAAAGCTAAATACCTATCTTAAACTAAATTAAATACTTAAATAAAATATTAATATAAGAGCACAGATAATGAACATTTAAATGTCATTAATATTTAGTTTAGTTTAGTTTAGTTTATATATATATATATAGTAAACTAATATAATATTAATATAAATAAACTATGAAACAAATATTAATAATAAAGCACCTATAATTATTAATGCGATAAAATGATTTTATATTTCAGAACTATTTTAAAAAATTACAATGAAGAACACGTACAATGAAGATTCTGCTGTTTCAGTCTTAAATGACTACGAAGAATCAATTATGTTTGATGAAGATGATCCAGATTTTAAACCAAATGATGATATCAAATTGAGCTATCAGATTTTAAATTTATGTAACAAAATTGGTGAGAATCCTAAATAAAACTATCGTTATTTTAATATCAAAGAAATTAAAATAATATAGTTGTAAAAGCCAGTTTATGGGTGTGAACATTTTAAACAATATTTATAATAAGTATTACATATATTTACAAATAACTTATATTCCACAACATTATGAGGTAATTAGTTATAATATGTGGGAATAATATTATATTTTATTAATTTTAAACGCTAATGATTTGTGTAATTATCTTGTGTAAACGGATAAAATAACTATAACTTAAATATATTAACTTTAAATTTAATTTGTATTCACTGTTTAATATTAAAATCTACCGTCGTTTCCATTATTACTCTTATTATTACTATTTGAGAAGTTATCGGATTTGAGTTATTACAAATTTATAAAATTATTATAACTATTTTAGATTTATTAATGTAGCATTTTCCAGGACAAAAGATGATTGTATAAATTAATTGTAATTTTCATATCTCCAATTTCACAATTAGAATAATCTAGCTTAGTTACATATTTCTGTTGATAGATTCTTGGTAATTTAAATAATTTATCGCAATAGTCACTCGGCAAAATATAAATCAAGGTAACCTTTAAATGATCTGAAGCTACATTCGTGATAAAAATACAAAATTGATATCGAATAAAACTAAATGAGTGAGTGGTTATTAGCTTATATTAAAATTAATAATAAAAGAAAGGTCACTAACTTTTAACCTACATTAATTTAATAATATTATTTTAAAATAAAAATAACATCAAGAAAATAGTAGTCAATTAAATGCTACCAATATAAAACATACGAGTTTATGTTTTCAAATATATTTATTTACCTAATATTTAAGTGATTATATTTTGATTTAAATATGTTGGTAATATAATGTAAACGTCTGTTTGGAAAGTTATATTCATATTTATAATCGTAAACGTATCATATTTTTGAAATTATAAAATTAATGGACACTATTTTAAATATATTAATAATTAGTACTGCTCATCATACTATGGACATAGTCTAGCATAAGTAAGACATAAGAAGACTTACATGCAAGACCAAATAAGATTATACGTAAGGAAATTCAAGACAGTAATCTCGTTTTTAAGAAGGTAATAGTTCATAATGACATTAAATTATTGAGAGAATCGGCTTATAGGATTCGTAAAAAACATTTTCCCAAAATTCCAACAACTACTAATGAAACGTTTAATCAACTGTTTGAAACTCTAGTCGATATTAAAACTAATAATGAACAATTTTGTTTCATCAATCGAGAAAAACAAATTATTTTGTTTACATGTTCTGAAAACTTAAAACATCGTTGTGAATCTGAATATGTTTTTGGATATGAGACATTTAGTTATGCTCCTAATTACTTTTATCAAATATATACAATACACATCTTCAAACATAATTATTACACACCCGTATAATATGCATTTTTGACGTCAAAATCTGAAGATCAATATATTTCTATGTGGTTAGAAATAAAAAAATTGTGTCTTGATTTAACAGGTAAAATTATTAACGTATAAAAATGAGAGGGAAAATGGATGAATAAGTATTTTAGCATCACACAATATTAAAAAAAAAAAGGTTGCCTAAATGCATTATGATAAATTGCCCAAACACATTGCAATTTTTAAAAATTCGGCCAAACGCATTACACCCGGCTTAACATTTTTGTCTTATCCGTTAGCGTAAACAGACATTTTTAGACACTTCAATCATCTAATTAGTGGCTACTCCTACTATATTCTAGTTGAGGCACCAAATTTATACAGGTAATAGGAACATAAAAATATAAAATATTGAATAGCTTCTAACTTTTTTTTTTTAATTGTATAAATCTTTTCCTTTATTTTCTTTATTACCTACAGAATATGGTTTTCCTCAGTAACGATAGTCCGTAAATATTCTAGACCAGCGATTCTCAACCGGGAGGTCACGACCCCCTTGGGGGCGCCAACAATTTTTTTAAGGTCGCATTATGTGAAAAAAAAATTATTTCAAATCAACAACAGCAAAAAAGTCATTAAATAAAAGAAATATTCAAATTTACATAATTTTTATTTTTTTTTCTATTAATTGACGCCAATCGGCTTTTATAATATACCTTTTTTTTGTAAAATACATACACAAATAAATAAAATAATAACAGTTTGTACAACTTTTCAATGCTTATTACAAAAGGGTCGTTAGACATTTTGGTGACATTATAGGGGGTCGCGAACACAAAAAGGTTGAGAACCGCTGTTCTATGTATATTATAGACCATTCTCGCATACCAACAAAATAAAATAAAAATTATAAATATTAAATATTAAAATATACAATTTATTATTACGTCTAGTGTGGTTTTATTACGTTGAGAAGATGGCTTAACCCTCCCTCCCAATATCCGCCTATGGATACACTATTATTTTCGCTCTACAATTTGTCTTCTCCAATAGCTGTTCTAACATTATCATGATTTTGGGTTCCCAATTTTATTTTATATCTTTGCTAAGATAAGTGCTTTATATATAATTTAGAATAATTAATTTAAATTGAAGGATAAAATTTGATTTAAATATTTTTTAATTGCATTTAAATGATTTAAGTAAATGAAATAATTAACAGATATCATTATTTAGTTATTAATAATTATTTTATATTATAGAATATATTGCCTCAGAATTTAATCACTACAATAATATTATCCGTTGTCGTTTATAGGAACTAATAGGTACTACTTGTTCCTTTGTCGAATGATTTTAGCGAATCTCAATGGTGGTATAGGTACCTACAATATTATTTTATATAAGTTTTAACTTTTTGGGTGTAATGAATATAATAAAATTATCAAGTTCACTATAAATTTGACAGAACCTAGACAAATTTTAACAACCTCTTTTGTTAGTTTTCATCCTAAAAATAATTCATCGATCATCTATATCAATTTGTTAAAATATAAAATTATATAATGATAATACATTCCTAGACGGATTGAGGTCGTTGTGTTTAAAGATTAATCGTACTAATAATATAATATTATTTAATTTTAAATCAAATCAAAGAGTTCTTCAAATGGATACTATCAGTAGTGGATTTAGGGGGCTGAAGCGCCCACCGTTCTTCGTATTGAACTTTTTTGTAGAATTATAAATTACTAGATAATAGCATTGATTTTAGAAAATATTCTATTAAATATATTTTAAAATCAATGATAATAGATACCAGATATCACGATGTATGCTGTTTAGGGTCTTCCAAAAAGAGTGTAGGATTTAAATCTGTTATAAATTAAATTTATTTCTTTTAAAAAAACATAATAAATATATCATTTTCTTCAGGAGATGTTTAGATTTAACAGGGAAAAAACAATATCTGGCATAGACCCTCCCTAATACAGTAATCCCTCGTTATCCGCGAAGGTTACGTTCCAGCAAACCTGCGCGGATAGCGAATCCGCGGATAACGAGACCATAAATCAATGTAAAAAGGGAAGTTAGGTTTAATTTTTTTTAATTTTAAAAATTTATTATTAATCAATTAATAATTTTTTAATTCCTACAACTAATTTATTTATTATCTATCGTATTGTTCCTTAATTTTTACGTATTTCTCGAGCACTAGGTTCATTCATTTTGTACGTTCTAGCAAGTGACGCTACAGTATCACCACTTTTTAATTTGTCCAAAATTTCAATTTTTTGAGCGAGTAATAAAATATTCCTTCTCCTTTTTATTGACATTTTACATTTAGAAGCCATTTAAAAATATTTTCACTACTAAATTTATTAAACACTGCTGTACACGTGTCGCGCACAAATATCATCTTACAACTGAACAATTGACGATTATTAATTGTGCAGGTGTAGGTAACCATTCGTGTTTTATCTGTAATAAGTATAAGAATGTATAATGTATATGTGTTATACCTATAGCGCTATAACAACAATTATCTACAATTATTGTCAAAAATAAATTTCTACAGTGTTCGTGTAATAACGGTAAAACGTTATCGCAATCGCAATAAAAATATGTTATCGTGGACCCAACCGCGGATAAAAAAACGCGGATAACGAGGGATTATTGTAATTTACTAATTTACCCTACTAATTTACGATCATTGGATAACACATTACCCAATCAAGTTCGTTGAGAACACGATGAATTTTTTGCTTAACTTCAAAGACATTTTGAACTTTGTTCTGATAAACTCGTGACTAAGTGTATCTCTATAAGAAAAAATCACACGGCGTCATGTCGTAAGATTGAGGTCCGTAGCTTTGGCCATGCAACGAAATTAGTCTGTCCGGGAACTTCTCACGTAGCAGAGGGATTGTTTCTTTTGAAGTGTAACAAGTTGCGCCATCTTGTTGTAACCATACAAGAATAATAACTGAAATCAGTATTTTCTTTTGCCTTATTTGGACCAAATGAACATAAAAAATGTTTGGTTTCAACTTGTCACACTTCAAGAGAAACAATGACTCTGCTGCGTTAGTAGTTCCTAGACAGACTAATCTCGTTGCGTGACCAAAGCTACGCATCTCGATCATGCGACTCGACGCCGTGTGATATTGTTCTTCACTGTTAAGCCTTAACTTCTCCTGAAGAGAATGATATATTTGTTGTTTTTTTAAATAATATTTATTTTATAAATTTAATTTATAGCAGATTTAAATCCTGCATTCTTTTTGAAACCCCCTATATAATGTATAGTATAATAGTTGTATTAGTTAATACAATAAACAATTTTTCACAAACATAAAAATCCTTGAACAAATATTTGCTACACTTTCAGTATTATTTCGATCCTTAGAAGGTTAAAAAATTATATGTGCTCTACAATGACGGATTCTAGACTAAACGGTTTGATAATAATAAATGTTCATAAAGATAAACTTGATATTGGTTTAGTTGTCAATGAGTTTGCTAGAAAAAAAAAATAATAACTAAACTATCTACTAGTCAATTTAAATTATAATTGTGTAAACTATATTTTTATTGCATTATTGCAATTAACTATTAATAATATCTATAATTTTTAGGTACAATTATGTATGTAATATAGGTATATTTACAATGTTTATAATTTTAAAATTGTTTAATGATGTAGGTACATTATGTATGTTTTAAAGTTAATAAAAAATAAATTTGTTAAAAAAGTAGCATTCATTTTTTGCTAAATATCATCATAGGTATTTATAAAGTGAGAACCAAGGGTTAAAGAGCTCATATCTTTTTAGAGAGTAAACAAAATACTTATACACAACACAACTGATTTTCCCATTTAAACCACAGATTAGTAGTTTATTTTTACCCCGAAGTCATACAATAAAGATCATAGATTAAGGAGCATTATAGCAACCATCATGAAAAAATACTAAATCTGCTATTGTATACTATAAACATAATACTACTGAAATTATTGAATTAATATTCTATATGCATACTTCATAAATTATATAACTAGTTTACATGATTTATAATATATGTATATATGTTACGGATAGAGTAAATGATCAGATAATGTATTCATTGTCCGATAATTATGGTACTTCTAGATTTTAATGAGCAATGTAGGCAAAATAATATATTAACCGAGCTAAATATAAGTATTGCCCAGTATTAATATTATATTAGCATTGTATAAATACTTATATAAATACTAATATAATAATTTTTACTACATATTTAATTTATTAAATTGAACTCCAAAGGTTATATAAAATGCTTTTTTTTTCATAAAAATTAGTTTAAATAATCAAAATTACAAGATACTTTTTTTAATTTACACACGATTTATATATACATATTTCTTCATGATATCTATGTACGCGAAACAAAAAACTTTTTTACTAGGAATAGCTGTAAAATATTCAGATATAAATCCCAACAAATAATGGTTGAAATATTTAACATTATTCTTTTAATAGTATTTTAAAGTACTTATAAAGTAGTAGTCTTATAATACACAAAACAAAGAAAAAAAATATATGCTAACTGCATTATTTTATGATCGTATGAATATAAATCCTCTTCGAGTTGTTTTACTTTAAATTTTGATACTTTTCATTTTTATATATATTTTAAAGTTTTAGTTTGCTTCTCGATTGCTTAATTAATAACTAAGAAAACCATAATGGTGTATTTTATTCATCGTTATAAAGGCGAGATTAATTTCATCGCTCAAACAGGGGTCAAATTTAAAAATTTAAAGCCACGGGGAAACTACAACTTGATATCCTTTGGAAGAGTAGTGGACTTTTGAGTGATCATTTCGCAAGTAGATCAGAAGATTGTATAGGTATAGAAAATATTTTAAAATAAATTCGGTTTTAAAAATTAGATTACAAAATAAGTATTTCTTAATAACAAATATTTTTATTTGAATTGTTTTTTCTTAATACGTCCGTATTCTAAATTGTATTTCGAAATTTGTGATAGATTCCTTCAACTCCTTTGCTTCATTGAAGTTCAAGTAAAATATAATATACCAACTATTAAAATGTAAACAGTATGATTTTTAAGTGCCATATTTTTTCATAATAAATAGATTACATGAATAATGTATTTAGTTCAAATAAAAGTACCAAGTGGTTTTTATAGTATGCATTGTTTAAAACCGAATAATAAAATCTTATACGTCGATCGCATAATTGTGTCCTTCAAGGCAACCATGATTACATAATTATTATATATAACAAATAATATC
This sequence comes from Sipha flava, assembly GCF_003268045.1. Classification (NCBI taxonomy): domain Eukaryota; kingdom Metazoa; phylum Arthropoda; class Insecta; order Hemiptera; family Aphididae; genus Sipha; species Sipha flava. Next base: position 3,280,518 of record NW_020273018.1, read on the forward strand.
AAATATGTAGAAACAAATAAGGAATTAGTGATAATATAAATCTAATTTAAGTTATAAATAACAAAGTTATAAACAAAAATTAGTTATTTATTAATACTCGTAAGTGAATATAAATAAGTCATATATATATATATAAAATAAATAAACAAGTGCTTTGCTTGTTGTATTATTTTATTTGTAAATCGCGACCGGTTTCAAATTAAAAATTCATCATCAGGTTTATACAAATTCCATAAAATCGCAATTGAATATACATACGAGATATATTAATGTATATTGATAATATTTTTAATTCAATACTGGTCGTTCATTAAAAATATAATAGTACTCCTAAACACTTGCTTATTAATATTTTTATTGTTCTACATAAATTATTTATTTATATATTTAAGTTATTAAGAGTAATTTAATCAAATTAATGTTAGTAATAACAAGTATCTGTATATTTTTGATTAATATTTATATTTATTAACAATTCATATACATATATGTGTATGAATAATTTATAATATTATATTTTTATAAATTAATGAAGTACTTATATTATATTTGTGTCATTCAATAATTACTTTTTTTTTTAAATTAAAACATAATATAGTATCATATATTATTTTTTATTCGAATTATAATCAATATACCTTTATGATTTTTGGGGCAAACAAAAATAATATAATATTTTAATTACATTTTATTAAAATTCACGGCTTAATTTTCTTTATAATTTACTGAAATTACAAATTTATACTTAGAACTTCACACATACAAAATAATTACAAATACAAATAATGATCCACACATACTCTTTAGTCCTTTTTTGTATCAAAATATGAAGTCAAATAAATCCTGTTCATATAAGGTTTTACAAACCTTCAATTAAAATACTACTTCTAGAGTAGCTAGGCATACTTATATTCAAATGCAATATCAATATAATATTTAGTTAAGTATGATAAAAAACAATATTGTAAGAGAAGCTTAGTTAATTATATTATACTGTGTACAACATACACTCAATACTGCATTATTATATATTTATATAGTAGAATTATATAGTGTATACACATTAAAAAAAATACTCGAATTATTGTGTTATTTAGATAAACTAAACATTGTTGATACATTTTATTTCTAAAAATAATTATATTTTTACCATTATACTTGTATTTACGAGCAATATATCTATATTCATTAATTCGAAAGTAATTGTTCTAAATTAATTACATCTAGTACCTTTATAATCAAACTGTATCAATACATGTAACTACTACGCGTTTGTTGCATTTCTTATTGATTTTTACTTTAATGACAATCTATTCACGTGTAATATCACGTGGCTGATTAAAATAAAATATACTACCTATAAAACTGTATTTTATAAGAAAGAATATGAATGCAATATTATATAGGTAACTATAAATAACATTAATTTATTAATTATCTATGACCAATAATATAATTATTACTTTTTTATCACTTTCGCAATAAAAGTACTAAGTAAATAACTTTTTGATCAATGGTTTGCTTTTTATAATAAAGACTCGTTGTAGTTCACTAAACTAAGTAAATTATAGTAATTTTGTTTAACTAAAGTTAAATGCGAGAGGATTTCGCTACCCAAAAATAATTCTATATGGAGTTAAATTTTTCCAAGATTAAAAAAGTTATTACAAATTGACGTTTGTTTACATTTTATATTCTCGAAAACGAAAATTTAAAAATTCATCAACTAAAAGTACAATCTTTTTTCATAGTTTTCTATTTGCAGATATACTACTATTAACCTTTTTTTTTTGTACATTAGTTTAGTATCAGTTAAAATAATTATTTATCAATTCTTTCTGAGATTAAAATTATAATTTATAGTTAATATTTTTAGGACCAATATACTTAAAAAATAATTTTTCTTTGAGAAAGTAGTTAGCAAGTTAAAATCTATGATTAAATAGTTTTATCTCAATATTAGTATAGTAAATGTCACGATTAATGATTGTTTTATTTTATTTAACAATATTTGACATAAATTAGTAAGTACTAATTCATGAATCAAACAGTATATTTTCTTTAGTGTATACCAATTTACACTCAATTTACAACATTTTAAAATAATATTATTAAAGTTTGCATATGTAGACATTAAAGTATATGCAAATACTTCCAATTGTTTCAATATAATCAGTTTTAGTAACTATGTATATATACATTGAATATATTAGGAATTACGAATAAAAAATCGGTATTTAAACAATAGATTGAAATATGTAACATAACCTTTAACATTGTTTTCCCGGTTGTATTTGAATATTTTAAGTTGATTGGATAAAAAGCTTTACTAGTATTATTTATATTTAAAATTATATTATTAAGTGAAAATATGGAAATTGTTACTCTTGTTTTAATAAAATATAGGTAGTACATTTTATAGTATTAATATAAAATTTCCATCATATTATATGTTAAATATTTAAGCTATGTATGTATCGTTAAAAAAATGATCACATTAATTATTCTTCATTTTCAGATTTGTTTCAGGATCATCGCATAAATAAATAATTGATTCTGTTAAAAATAGTATTACAGTAGAAACTCGATCAACCGTCGCGATGCGTCGGGACCGGGACTATGACGATAAATCGAATAGGCCTTTAACAGAAATTTTACAATAAAAATATTTTACAACGTATGTATTTTCAGAAAAAAGTAATACGCATATATACTACATATTATATATAACAATACTAAACTAAAACTAACAATTTTAAACAAAATAATCTGTTTTTTCTTTTGTGTTTTTTGATGCTCGAGTTTTTTAGCTGCAATATTTCGTATTTTTCTCAGCCGTAGACCGGTTTACTCGTCAGTCACTGATTAAATTTAATTAAAAATAATTCAATTTGTTTGTTCTTGTCGCGTTTATCACATATAATAGGTATTAGAAACATTTTTATACGCTTAATAGTTGCCGCAACAAGGCAATTTCGCCTTATTATCGATGGCGATGACGGATAACAGAGAGTGACGATTAATGAGTTTCTATAGTTACTTATTTTTATATTAGCTTTTATTATTTATACATTTTTTCTATTTCTATTTCAAGTAACACTACAAGATCATATAAAAAATTTTAACATCTAGTCCATTCCAATTAATTGATTTATAACCAACTAGACTTCAAATTTTCTAAAACTTCTTTGAACTTTTACATTGTAAATTCTGAAATATACTGGTAATATAATTATTTATCATTTTATTAATTGTAAACATATTTTGGGTTATAAATCTGTACACCAAAAGTTCCAAAATCATATGAGATAACTCATTACAGAATGGAAATTCTATAAAAAAGGTTAAAGGATCATTTTTTGATTTTTTCAATAGTTTTCTAAGTACTCCTAAGTATCCACAGAATGATCAAGATATTCAGTTCTACATTTTTTTTTACAATACTATATATATACAAAAGTATTTTTATTTTTTATTTTATCTAATAATTCTATAAAATCAGACATCAGTATTTTATTTTGTGTTTAATACCAATCTGCAATTTTAATATAATTTTCTTATGTACACGCATATAAAATGACTTTTAAATAAAGTACACAACTGAGTCACAATTATTAATTATATAATAATAGATAATGGTAATGATAATAAGCATATATATTATATCAGCCTTCATTCAGTGCCATTTTTGAGTTTCAATGATTTATCATTACTTTCGAACTCTAATACCTACATATAATTATCATGTATCAATATGTTCATGGTTTATCGTATATAGTGATTTACACAAAGTTTGAATCATGTCACATTATCTAGTAAGCTCGCTTTCTATAGTTTCATGTACGAGGAAAAAAAAAAATAACAAAACTCGATCCGTGTCTTAGTGGCTTTTTAAATTAGAATTCCTAAATTCATAATTATAATTTTGTTAAGGTTGTTTTGGCATTGATCATCTTTTAAATTATTATAAAATGATTGGCGCACTTATAAATCTTAAGAATATGATTAACAAAATGTATATAAATATAATAGGTACCTATTTAAACATTTTAGTTTAATAATATTTAAGCCATTATTGTACAAAACTACATACAATTAAACTAATAACAATAAAGCTTACAAAAAAATAATATTATTTACTAACAATATGTTAATGATTAGTAGTAACGATCAGTGTTTACTAGTTGAGTCCCATGATATTACAAGTACTACTCTAGTTGGGTCCATACAAAAAAAAATTTCGCTTTTCATTTTTACAGACTTAGGACTCTCAGTTACCTATAAATTAGAACACAGGTATATTTATTTTTTTTAATTTCTAATATATGGCATCAGGGGTGGAACTAGGGGGAAGACGGGAATTCAGTGGCGGACGCAGGGAGGGATTTTGGATGTTCACCCCCCCTCCCAGAAATGAATGGATGATTAATTTCAAACGTAGTTATCCTACCTTATGTACCTTAAAAAAAAAAATGAATTGTTCAAAATACAATTAAAATATACTAGAAAAATGTTTTGTTAAGAAAAGTGAATTTGTAATAATTTGTAATTTTCCAAACGTTCTAAAAGGTATTGGTACTTAAAACTCAAATTTTTGAAATTCCATGATAGCAATACTTCGTAAAAATAATGCGTGTATGTAAGTAATGCTTATTATCAGTAAGTAAAAATAAGTAAATATTCGTAATTGATATAATATTATTTACAATGGTACATTATGATTGACGTGTTTCCCTAAATTTTGTGTTGTATGGTCATGTGATAACAATCGACAATAGTAATAGTATCGACTATAGTCAATAGTAATTTATTTAACGGTAATCAGGCTCGTATTTAGAGGGGACAAGGGTAGGCACATGTCCAGGGGCGGCAAAACATTTTAGCAAAATTAATTTTAGAAATGATCTACCTAATGAAAAAAAAATAAAACAATAAAAAAAAGAAAATAGTATGTTTTATTATGTTATAATTTGTTTAATTTGTTAATTAAAAAAAGTATTAAACGATTTTAATTTATAAGTTATTTTTTAATACTAAAGAATCTGGATTATGGACGAAATAATATGTGTTATATTATTATTATTTTTTTTTTGGGGGGGGGGCTAATAAAATAAGATACCCGGGGGTGCCAAATTTCTAAATACGGGCCTGACGGTAATTATTCTTATTTTTTCAAAACCCCCTCCGAAATTTTTTTCTGCATCCATCCCCGCGGGGATTTATTCCCGAGTATAACATTTTAGAGGTTGTCACTTTTGTAATTATTAACAATTGATTTAATATTTTTAACTTTGTTAAATACTGATTTAGGTCAGTGGCGTATTTGAGGGAGGGGGGGGGGCGATGGGGGCAATTGCCCTCATCAAGAATTTTCAGACCAAGACAATTTTTATATAAGTAATGAGTATTTTATTAAGAAACAAAAATTATGATTTATTTTATAGTTTTACTACATTAGAAAACGTTTCAAATTTTACACTAATTTAAATAACGCAAAAAGGAAAATTTTTTAAAAGTTTAAATTTGTATAACGTTTAAACGCTTAAATTGATTAACGTTTAAATTATTTATAGCGTTAAATGCTCAATTGCTTATAACGTTTATATGTCCCATAACGATAAATAATATATATTATTTTGATTGAAGACCCAGTCCATACTTAATGAAAAATTAGATAAAACACAAGCGACACTTTCAAAACACAGATTGGTATTAAAAAGAAACTACACAAAAGACCATTCTAAGTGGATCCGGCATTAGATTAAAAAAAAAAAATAAAATAAAACACATATTGAGGATTCACCTGATATAAATATTACCAAAAATTTTACTTGTAAATTTTGAGCCTGAATTAAAGAAAAAATTTAAGTCGCCCTCCCTCCCCCCAGAAGTAAGTCTAAGTACGCCCCTGATTTAGGTTAAAATTCAAGTGTGATTGTATATTAATTGTTAGAAAAAAATTCTCAAAGAGTATTTGATTATTGGACTATGTTAGGGCGTAATTTTAACATTTTCCCCGGGGAATAAAATTTCCCTGGGCATAAAAATTCCTAGTTCCATCCCTGTATGGCATACTTGTATAATTATTAATTAACCTGTATAATTATTAATTGATAATTAGAATTCTGTTTTATTGTAAATAAATAAATAAAATGATTAAAAGAATTAAAAATTTACACAATTGGTAAAAATTTAAATTATAGAGCTTTTACAAACTCAAATCTAGTTATGATATACGAGTAATCGATATGATAAATGATTTATATATATATTCGGACGAACTCGTATGTTATTATTTTTATAATAGGACCAATTAGTTGTTTATCTCGGAGCTATTGAAATGGCTCCCTGAATCAGGTAATCGTCATTTTTACATATTTTATTGGCTCCCAAGATTTATGTATTGAGTTTGCTCCCTACACATTTATTTTATAAATCCATTGGTTATCAAAATTGTTTGAAAAAAAAATCAACTCTACATAAAAAATATAAAAGTTGAAAAAGTACGTGACTGTAATATTTTTAGTGACACAGTGCCGATTAGTCTTGAAATTATCGTTAATCCGATAACGCATTAAATGGTCACAACCATAGACGTATTAATAAAACCTATACTAAATAATATTAAAACAGTGCAGGTCATTGAATATTTTTTTATGCATGCATTTTTATTTTTACTATCAATTTTGATGGACTATTTGTATTTTAAATTATTTTAATGTATAGTTGAAGTTATTTTAATTAAAATCACGTACTTTTTGAACTTTTTTATTATGAAAACCACTTGTTGAAAATATATTATCAGGAGCCAATTCAGTTCGCGATTAGATACCTATCCTAATTTTGGGAGCCAATTCAATGGTCACCATCTATTTTTGTCATAAATATTATCTGGGATCCAATTCGGATACGCTCGTATTGATTACATTATGAATGGTACACATCCATTTTTTGTAATATTTTTATAATTAAATTGTATCTACAAATTTCAATCTATACAATCATTAATGGAATTATGTATGGAACATTATAGAAGTGGAAATAAAACGTAAAATATATATGTAATTAAACAGATTTATATAAATATATATTATATATTTATATATTAAATACAAATAATAAAATTAGATTAGTAATTTTATGTTAAATATATATACTTTATATGTATGTATTCATATTATGCCTTATGGCGTTTTAATATGCTATTTAGTAATAATATATATTAATATATATATAATATATAATATTTAATATTCACAATTCATAATTACATAATTCCAAGTTTTAACGAATAAATTAATATTTCACTAAAAATTACTTTTTTAAATTTTCTTTATAAATCTTACATTCTAATTTTATTCATCAAAGATCATCACAAAATATCTAAATTGAAACACATAATACTTCTCGGTGACAGATATTTATTTGTTTTACATTAATTAAAACAAGAATATATATAAAATTATAAAGGTAATAAATAATAATACATAAAACAACTTGCACCTACTATCATGCATGGTATAGATAACATGGAAGTCGGACGATGACTGTTCAATCGGTATATATATATATAATAAGGGCGATAATATAATTTTGATAATTGATTCTAGAATGTTCTGGCGAATATCTATCGCTTGTTATGGGTCGTCGCTATAATTATTTACTTATTTATTTAGTGCAATTGGAATATATTCCTTTTTTTCGTGGCAGCAAAAAAAACCATTAACCTCATCTATTTCAATGTCTCAGTGCCTACGAATACTTAACAAAGCCAATCCAATTAAAAATTACTTCCGCAAAAAAGTAAAAAAAGAAATCTTGGGTGTGGCAAAGGACCCTATTGCCCCTCCCCACAAATACATCACTGATCTATCTAGATATTATACAATTAATTATTCCAATATTATTCTACTACAAGTGTTTAATTGACTTGAAGGACAACATAACGTTACGATTTTACGTGCGATGATTCGCCAAAACGTGTACGAACATATTAATGATATAAAAACGGTTACGCAGAGCTCGTTTATTTATCGGGTTATTCATTGTCCGGAGGTGTGTGATTATTATACGCATGAATGTTTATAATGCCTGCAGATTCGTGTATGTTTCGAGCATTTTAATTATTATTAAATATTAATCTGTATTAATATTATTATTATAGGGTATTAGGTAAGATTATTATTAGATATTAACTGTTATTATGATAAATGGCATATTTTCGGGAGGGAGAGGAGGTTCTCGGGTCTCGACCACCCTAGAAAAATAAAAAGATTGGAGTAATAAATTACTTACTATGAAAGTACAGAGAAAGAGAACATTCATTTATATTACGTGATTGTAATAATTGTATACAAAAAATATACAAATATTAAATATATATATATATATATATATTGTTTTATTATTGTATTATATATATTTTTTATAATATTTGAAAATACGCCACTGATTATTATTGTTGTTATCTTCAAGAGTCGGTCAACCCTCAACCAACCTGATCCGACTTCGTAATACTTATCTATTGGCTATTACGATAAATGCATAGAATTTATATTTGATGGATTCTTCCTTCACAATAAAACGCGGTGGAATTTCTTGGAATCGACACGTCGCGTCGATCAGAAGGCGCCCTCCTCCCGTCGGAGCTTGATTATCGACGGCGGCAACGGTTAAACGGTTGGGAAACGCTAGTGTCGCGCATGCGCTTTGCTCCGTGGCGGCTCAGTATCTCCGTGGCATGACGTTATAATTTGGCAGATCTGCCAACAGCAGTTCGTGGCAACAGTAACCGCATTACAGTATACTCGTGGCCGTCCGCAGACGCTATCGTCCGATTTCTTGTAGATCCGAAAAAGAGTGTTTGAATATCGTATGACCGATCGTTTTTCAACACTCCTGTCGGTCTTTCTTCACGTACCTTTTTGGTTTTTCAATTATTTTGATTTCATCGTATACGTCGTGAATTTAGTCGGTTACATATCGCTCAAATATATTAAACCCCGCGATCATCGTCGTCTTCGTTCATAACAATCCTATTGCAAAATATTTCGCTTCACGAGAATTTTCTAACGAGACTCGTTGGTCCACGTTGCGCACACATCGATTGACTTATCTCAGCGGCAGAATATAAAAAAACGAACTATTATACTCAAACTAATATTTCGAACGGTGGTTTTCGTTTCGGAATTAAACGTGAGTATATTATAATATATAATCTATATAAATATGTACTACCTTTATTTACTGCATAACTATAGACGCTTATATATACGTATAATATAATTATTTAATTATAATAATACAATTATATTGACACGATAGCGTTTCTTGAAAAAAATGATACTGTATAAACCTCTGTTTTAATATTAATTTAAACGGATTGTGTATGAGGTATGTCTTATCACTATAAAATTGTACTAGCATTATGTATTTGTTATTTTATCATATTTACGAGAGTAATTGTTCATTAAAATGTATACATCGTTAATATCTACTTATTGAGTATCTTGAATACTGTAATACATCTTATATTTTGTACCATGTATACATGTACTATAAATCATGATTTAATTTCTTCCCGTTGCCTGTTGGTATATATATTCTTATCTAGAACGATCAACAACGAAAAAAAAAACAGTTTAACTAAATAATATTAATATTCATCAGATTTTAGACAAACATTAAAACGTATGTTACATGAATAACGCTTATAAAGTCTCCATAGCGTTTTTTGTTTATTATACTTATCAAATCAATAATACCGAATTCCATACTGTTCATATTCAACCGGATACGCCTTACCTAAGTATTATGTTTCGTTAAATACTGGTGCAAACAATCATTTGGTATATTTGGTGACAATTAGAATGGTGGTATTTGAATCATAATTTTTTGTCGATATAATATTATCTCAATAGAAGTTAAAATATTGATGATTATAGTTCGATAAAAAATGATTTCAACTGTTATTATGTAAGTAACTAGTTACCTATCGTATTACCAATAATACAGATGTATAATACTAAGACCTTGGTCGTCGTACAGTTTATTAATTTAGCAAAGGGAAGTTTATAGTTGTCATATTCCCTCCCTATTTTTTAAGTACTTGTTGGTAATATAGAGGTCATTCTATAAAAAAACATCTAATGTTTCGAGGTTGTTAACGCTATAGGGCAAACATAAACATGAATGACCTTCCAGTGATTTCGAAGTAAATATAAATATTTATTTATCTTCGCTCTGAAAAATAAATAATAATTTTGTTAAATATTGTACAGCCATGTATACAGTGCTGGATCACCCATTGAGCGAAGTAGGCGCCTGCTTTAGGGCCTTACTCATTTAAGGGGTCCTGTGAAAACGGAAAACTATAAATTTTTTTTAGTTAATAATACGTATAAATTCACTTGCCATTATGACTACAAAAATTACATTTTACAAAAAATAGACTCCAAAGATATTCTCGAAAAATTTACTGTGAAAAAAATTAAGAAGAGTTAATATTTAAAAATTAAATGTTTTTTTTAACTAAGAATTACAATTTATTTTAAGTTTTTTTATAGTTCATTAAGAATCATTAAAAAAAAATAGAAATAATAAAATTATTAATTCATTTTTCTTGCAAATAAAAAAATGTAATAAATATGATTTTATTTATTAATGATACTTGGTAATTCAATAATTAAAATAAATAGCATTAATTATTGGATAGTAGTTTTAAAGATATATGTAAAAAATAATTTTGTAGGACCCAACATTTTAATTGCCCAGGGGCTCACAAATGTTTAATCCGGCACTGCAAGTATACATTTCCAATTATTTATAGTTGATTTAATTTTAATCTTATGTGCCAATAAATAAACTTATCTAAATGCATCAATAAAAATATATTTATTGATATATCTTTATCTAAAATATAATTTGTTTCAAGTCTAGCGACTAGTATTACAATTATATTATATTTATTTTATTATTATACATTATTATATTACGCATGTGACATTTGTATATATTCTTTATCTGCTTAATACTACGAAATTCAAAATATTTCAACCTACACATTCTATGTATAACTCCTCGTAATATGTTTTTTTTTTTTTTTTTTGTTATAATTTATCACTTCTTTGTTGGTCATCTCTGAACATATACTTGATGTATCATTTAATTTTTGGTTTTTGTAATAATTTTAAGAACAGTTACATTAAATGTAACTAAATTTAAATTTAAATTTTAGCATAGGTATTGAGATTAAAAAAAAAAACAAGAATATTGAAATTTTGAATACTGTTAATTTATTAACAACTGTGTAATATGTACACACGTGCATCGTGTGTAGCTATCACATTAATTTCATTGTCATATTGCTAAACAGAACTAACCTAGACAGCAGTTACACCATAAGAAATTTCATCAGTTAATCGAATTTATTCTCAACAGATCAAAGAATGTTAAAATATGATGCCTGTAATTTGTACAGCTACCAGCAAACATTTAATTTCAATCAACCAATGTTTAATGTATTGTAATGCGTGTATTGAATAATTGTAATAAATATAATTTATTAGTATACTAAAGTAACTTGATGCTATTTAATATGTAGATCGTGTTATAGAATTAATTAAGAAAATTAATTTAAAAAATTAATTTTTTTTTTTTGAGCATTCTTGAAATATTTATATTTATCAAGGACAAAATAATGAAATCATAGTAGTGAAAATATCTTTCGTTAATAATATTACCGTGTCCACGTATTGATGGATCGTATAGAATGAATACACTTTAACAATATTATATTTACACTGTTCAAACAAACATGCTACATGTAATGAAACATTGACATTGATTTCATAAACTATCGAAGAATGTTTTTTACCTAATGTCACTTCAAACATCAGTAATACTCATCAAATATGACGTTACCTTTGAAGAATTCACTTTTCTAAGTTAGTTGTATTGAGTTCAGTATTTACCTAACAATGTGTATCTTATGAGCAATCTATTAAGTTTGATTTTAAATTGTACTCGTAAAACCGTGTCATCAGAAGTTTTCTTTTGAAATAATGAAAATGCATTACATTTATAAATCTCATATAGGAAATATTTACAACACATACAATAGATAACAATGAATAATTTCGTTTAATATTTTCATGTACGATTGTAAATTAAATTATATTATAAAAAAAAATTATTGTACTGTAGAACCCCTCTCGTCCGCCACTGCGTTTGATCCGACCATATCGATATGAATATAGATTTTCCAATTTATAGTATGTGGCTAGATATATTTATAAAATTAATTGTCCGTTTAATATTTTCTATTTTTTATTTATTTCATTATTTAATTACTTATTTAATTTAATATATGTATGTAAATAAAAATAATATTTAAAATAATTTAATAAATAAATTTGGTAACATTTTGTCTTAAAATGTTTTTTTATATTCTGATAATCCAACCTTTTTCGCGTTCTCACCACACCCCAAGTCACGAAGGTGACGGATTAGAGGGGTTCTACTGTAAATAAATAATATTTAAACTTAATTATATATTGGAAAGCAATAATTCCTTATTTTATTCTCAATTTACTTAAAAGTATTCAAATAATTGTTGATATAATTGACACTAATATATTATGAAATAAACGAAAATGTTCTGAAAAATAAAATTTCATTTGACGTACATTAAAAGGTCGTCAATCTAATGGTATTTGTCGATGAAATCATGTAGTTTGTATAAATATTCTATGATAATATTGCTATGTATTTAGAAGGTTATAGTCCTGAAGGCCATAACTCCCGGATATGGGTATTCCACAGAACAAGATTGAAAATTGCGTACTAACTTTAATACACTTAAAATTCTTACCACGTTTATAAAAAAAACCAGATATTTAGTTTAATAACAGTATTAAGATGAGTATAACGACATAAACCAGAAATCATAAGGAAATATCGAACAAACGAGTTTTTAGCAGAATAAAGTGTTAATCATTTATATGTATGGGTACACGTAAATTCCGTCCGGAAAAACCAAAGAATATTTTTTTTTCAAAATCTCCAAAATGAGCCATGTTTTCTACATAATAAATAGGTATTTCATTATTTTTATATTTTCTAATTATATTTTCCACGAATATATAACTATTTTTATTTTTTATTTTGAATTTCTGTATTTATATGGTTCATTTATACTATTTATTTTTATGTCATTTTCCAATTGAATTTGCTTAAATTTGTCTAAAAATATACAAATATAAGGATGTTTAAAATTAAAATTTATTTTTGTACCTTTATATTTTTCTGGGAGGAAATTACAATCACCCATATGTATTAACCGGAGGTGTTGAGTTGCGGCCCTATCCCTAAATTGAGTACGAGTTGTATGGCCCGTGCTTATGAATCAGACATACGATTTGCGGCCCGGGCTTATGAGATAGACGTAGGAATTATAGCCACATTTTATTAACACCACTAGGAGATTGGTTGAGTCGTCTCCCAAAAATTTATTTTTGTTATTTTTTATTATTATTTATTATATGTTTTACTGATGAATAGGTAAAATGTTCATTTAACGAGTTCGAATCTTTTCATTATAATTTACATTATAATAACATAGTAATTGCAACAATATATCAGACAATGTTTCTATATTATGGTCTAACAATGTTTTCCTTGTTAGGCTTTTCACTACGCAAAGTTGGAATTAAGTTTATACGGAATTTGTTTTCTTTTAAAACTGCATATTGTTTTTACTTAACTATTTTCTGAGACTACTAATTTTTGAACGAAAAATTCAATTTATAATAGATTTATACGATGTATCTTAAAGAACGTGCTATTTTGGTAAAATTGTTAGTTTCATTGTTACACTTAAATAAATTTAAAAAATATTAACTATGTTTGATATATTTTAATTTTTCAGTAATATAAGGTAAAAACTTCTTATAATTTTAAAAATATTACACATTGTAAACTGCGTTGTAACCTGGTGTAATACCACAGAAGAGATGATAATCGCATTATAGGTACACCTTAGCAATACAAAATATCTACAATAAAATCGACCTTGTTACATTAGTATAATTTTTTTATAAACAACACCCAGGGTAAAACCCAATAACAATAATACAATTTTCGAATTTCAAGAAAACACATGCTTTGATTTTATTGTTGATCATCGGCCATCTAATGTATTTTCAAGGTTGACTTAAAAAATCATGATTAAAGTATAAATTTTTATTTTCTCGTGTTTTTTCCTCTGTCGCATGTTCTTAAATATTTAACTCAAATTCTAAGAAATTTATTTTAAGTAATTTCAACGCCAAGTTATACAATAAATCAAACACTTATTGACGTTTTTTCTCACTTGTTAAATTTTTCATTTAACAAAACGAAAACAACCGTAGCATTCCCATTTACTTTTAGAAATGAGGAAACGTTAGAGTGTTATTATTGTTGAGTTGGTTTGTATACTATGCTCTAAGGTATGTTATAAAAAAGTTGACAAGGTCGTAAATAATTAAAACAATTATAGTTGCTTCAGGAAATGAAATGTCATCAAACAAATTTCCTAGTTTTATTAAAAATGTATAAAACATTTAAAAATAAAAATATTAAGTACATTCATGTCCATACTGGTAATTTAAAATTTAACGATCATTTATTTATAAGCATAAACATTTTTACTTGTGACAAGTTTTATTATATTACTTATTGAATTAAATATTCGTTGTGCATACAATTAATAAAACATTATAAATTGTAAACTATGTAAAGAATATGTAATTAAATGTATTTAATTAGGATTATCTCAACGACAACCCGAAATGCGAATAGAACTAATTAAAAATGAAATGTCGTAATTTAAATAATTCTTGAGAACATGAAACAATTTGAGACTCAAATATTTATGTTTTGTAAGGTCGAGATTATTAATATTTTTTATAACTCACGATAAATTCTAATTGTTAGCGATTTGATACAATAAATATTATTTCAATACTTAATTTACTATCTTACACCAGACAATTATAAATTTTTACGAAAGAATTTTATAATATTTTAATGTTTTTGAAAACTTCGAATGACTTTTTTTTAACCAATTTACCTTGAAATTATTCAGTCTATGTTTTTTAAGTAGGTAGTTGATTTCATTTTCACTTGCAAATTATAATTATTTATTATACTGTCATATCGGCTGTCTTATTTGAATGCACTTCATTTTTTATAAAAGATAATATTGAAAAAGTTTCGTCATTATATTTTTACATGTTAACATAAAATTAATGAATTAAATGTTGATTTATACTAAAAAATTTCGATTTTAACGAAAATAATAAATTCTTCAAATCAATTTTCATATAATACAAATTTAAACTATATTAATTCTACAAATGTGTCGAAGAATTTAAATGTTGTAGTGGTTTTATAATAAAATAATACGAAGGTCATACAGACTAGTTTATCAGGATTATGCTTTCCGGTTTAAATGGTAAGGATAAAATGTACACACATTAATAGTAATTACTTATGCACTTTAGTTTCTTGTTTCAAATATTTATGATTTATAATATAATGTATTAGGTATATGTGTATATTAATGTGTAATCTAAATTACAATACTTTGAAGAACGCTTACAAATAGTTGTCATATACTGGAATCTCTTCAAAGCATTCGATTGTGTTAATCACTAAATATTAGTAAACATACTTGAAGCAAGTGGCTTCAGTGAACCATTTTTATCTTGATTCAATTCCTTTTTAATTGATTGATATTAAAAGTGTGTGGAATTAAGTTTTTTTTGTTTCCTTATCCCATCTGGAGTGGCTATCACCATTGTTATTTTCCTTGTTTATTTATAGTATAGGTCGTATTCTAAATTATTGTAAGGTTCTCTGTTTTGCGGGTGGACGATATAAAAATACGAGTATATCTGAAAATCAGTTCTTCTTGTGATTGTCATAAAAAGTGAGATGATTAAAATATTCTTAAAGTATGGTTCATGTCTATGGACTTGTCCCTCAATATTAATAAATATAATATAATGGCATTCGCAAGATATGCCTCTCCCGTGTGTTTTCCTGACGTATAATTTAAGTTGATGTATCTTATCTCGGATTTATGATGAAACTAATTATCTTGGTTTTGAACTAAAAAGTTTCTTAAGCTTAAGACACATATTAACACTAAATGCTGTACAAAAAAAAAAAAAAAAACTTTAGGTTTTATAATGAGACTTTCAAAAGAGTTTCAGTCTCAAAAATCAATTAAAACATTGTACCTACTGTGATATGGTACACCCAATTTTAGAATATAACTCCATGATCTGAAATCCTCATAACTTGGGAAACTCTAATAAACTGAAAAGGGCCCAGCGTAAGTTTCTTAGTTTTTCTGGATACACCGTAAGGTATCCTCACACAGAACACGACTACTCACCTGTTGCAAGCAAGCTTAAACTTCCCCATTGGCCGATCGCCGTCATAATGCTAACCTGAAATATATTAATGGATTACTGAGTTATTGTCTAATGCGATTTACTCAGTAACTCTTTTATCACTTATTAATTTTAAAGTACTTCTTCACCAAACCCGTTTAAACATTCCATTTCATATTCATACACCCATAAATTATTTGTTCAACGAACCTATTTGTAGATTGTTCTGTACAGCTAATTTGGATCTCCCCCCTTTAATATAGTTATATATTAATACTGTTGTGTCCTATTTTTAAGTTTTAATTATTACTGTGAATATTAATAGTAGTAATTTTGTACGAATTAATTGTAATTATGTTTACAAATTATGTCTACTAAAAAAGGGTGCGCCTGTATAACAATAATATAATAAAATAAAATAATACAACATTGACAAATGCCAAATTGTTATACAATCTATATACGAGTACAAATAAGAAATATTTTCTACAGTCTTAAAGTACCTGGACTTTATTTTTAATAATTACATAAATTAAGTTACCTATTATTTAAAGATATTTATTTTTTAATATATTAATTTATCTCATATCTTATAGAGAGGTAGAAAAAAATGGAAATTTAAAAAATGTAAAAATGTGTTAAAAAAATTATATAATATATGAGTATATTTTAAGTAAATATTTCGTAAAACGTAAATTTATATTTGAAGATTATAATATATGAATTAATATTTAAATGTGTTTTGTGTATAATACATATTTATTTAAAAATTAAAACTATGAACTAAAAGAAAACATATTAGGTATTTTTATTTTTATTGGAATACGTACAATCTGTAAATTTATTTTTACAATGAGCATGTTTGCTTTAATTGTATAATGACATGAAAAATGTGATTAAAGTAATTACCCAGTAGTAACACTTTGACTTGGTTTTTATTTATTTTATTTTGCTATATATTTTAGGTAGAGTCCCGACACCAGTTTCTTTTTAGCCTTCTCGATGGGTTTCCTGGATTGGTATTTGAATTTAGGGCTAGTATTAGGGGATTTGGATGGTTTGCAAGGCGTGCACGAAAGAGTTTGTATAATGAAGTGGCTGTTTCAGTAATTGTTGGTACGTTTAAATCTTTATGTAATGTATTTTGTGACATAGAAGGGAGCTTTATTAATGATTTGTAATGTAGTGGATTGGAATGATTCTATTTTATAAATATTTGATTTTTTAGTGACGCCCCATAGTTGAATCCCGTAGGAGCAAATTAGTTTTAGGAGAGATTTATACAATAGAAGTTTATTTTTTAAGGAGAATTTGGAGCTTTTTTCTTTTAGGGGGTAGAGAGCTTTTCACCTAATGTTCAACAACTGCCCTTTTTGTTTGACATGTTTTGCCCAGGTTAGGCGTTTATCAAGTGTCAATCTTAAATAACGGACATTGAAATCTGGTGGTATAAATTGGTTAAAAAGTAAGATAGGGGGGATGAAGCCTTTTTTTAGGGTAAAAGTTATATGGGAATTATTTTCATTGTTAACCTTAATTTTCCACTTTGAGTACCATAGACCTAGGTCTTTGAGATGATTTTGTAGAAATAGACCGGCACTATATGAATCTTTATGAGAAGTGAAGAAGATTTTATCATCTGCAAATTCGGCTACGGATGTGTGGATGGGTGTTGGTTGATTTGGTGCATATATATTGTACAATATTGGGGATGAGATGGCACTTTGGGGGACTCCAGCTAAAATAAGTGATAAGTGGAAGAATTCAGAGCTTACTTTGGTGACGAAATGGCGGTTTTCTAAGTATGATTTAAAAAATAAGAAGTAAGGAGGTGGTAGAAGTGTTTTTAATTTAAATAGAAGACCGGTATGCCAAACTTTGTCAAAAGCTTGAGCAATATCCACTAGGACAGCAGAACAGTAAGGTTTGTTTTCAAATGAATATGCTATGACGTTGGTTAGACGGTGTGCTTGATGGATTGTGGAATGTTTATTTTGAAACCCAAACTGAGTGTTGGCTATTACTTTTTTGTCATTTATGATTTTGGATATATGTTGAAGTATTAATTTTTTGCCGAGTTTCACAAAGAATGGTAGAAGGCTTATAGGACGATAGGACAATGGGATGTCGGGAGGTTTTACCCGGTTTCGGAATTAGGTTTATAACTGATACTTTCTAGTGAAGAAGGAAATAGGAGAGTCTTAGGATAGAATTAAGTATGTGATTGAGATGTATTAGTGCTTTATTTGATAGTTGTCGTGCCATTTCAGAGGTGATTAAGTCTAGACCGGTTGATTTTTTGAGGGAGAAAGATTTTATAAGGTGTTTGATTTCACCTAAAGTGAATGGTTAGGGGCAAGGTATAGCTGAAGTGGAGATGTAAGTGAGCTTTCTATGTGATCGGAGAAATTTTGATTGCCAATATTTTGATGTGGTTGGAAAACATCCGAGAGATGAGATCGAAAGGTTTCTGCTTTTTCCAGATTAGATTTACACCAATTTCCATTAATATTTTTTAGTGGGTATTGTGGAGATCTTTTCTTAAGGCAAATTCATGTGGCTCTCCAAAGGGAGCCGTCCTTTGTGGTGAGTGACGATATCCAGTCGTTGAAGAAATCGTTCCTAAGTTTGTTTAAGGTGTGTTTAAGAAAAAAGGTGAGATTGTTGTAAATATTTTTGTCAGAAGGAAGTCTAGTGTGTTGCTATCGAGCCCTAGCACGACGTTTTTGCGTGATTAGCTCACGAATGTTAGCGGGAACTGTTAGGGAGTTTGTTTGACGTTTGGAAGGCACAAATAATGATTTCCATGCTGCTGTTTGAATGATATCGGAGAATTTTCGGACAACGTCATCGATGTCGTTAAGGTCTTTAAACGGGTGTTTAGATTTATGTTCTGGTCGATACTTTCACGAAAATGGTCCCAGTTCATAATGCCGTTTGTAAGACTTGCTCTGTCAAATCAGAAAGTAGGTTGAGTGTTAAGAGACAAGAAGACTGGGGAGTAATCTGAACATTGGTCAAGAAGATTTTTTATCAAGTGGTCTAAGTTGGTTGGAATTTTTGTAATAAATATATCTAATATGTCAGGTCGTTTACGTGGTGATGTTGGCCAGTAGGTTGGATTTGGGGGGGGGCAAGGATAGTATATTGTTTTTCATTTATTACTTGTAGTAAGGAGTGTTTTGGGTTTGTCGAGTGACAGCCCCAAATTTGATTTTTTGCATTCAGGTCGTCACCTACAATGAAATTTTGATTTAGAGAGTTGAAGAAGGCATTGTATTGGATGGTGAGATTTTATATTTAGGAGGACAATACATAGCTGTTATAGATATTGGTAATTGTTTAAGTTTAATGTTTATTATTGCTGCTTGGATCTAGTTTTCATTTACTGTAGGACATGGAGTAAATTTAAGTGATGATTTAATAATGATCGTGGTACTTGCATGAGAAATGTTGTCAGGGTGGTTAGAGGGAAATATACTATATCCAGGGATTGAAAATTTTGTATTAGGAGTAAAATGTGTCTCAGATATCAGAGCGATGTCAATTCATTTTTCAGTTAAGGTTGTAATAAGTTCTTTTTTGTGGTTGGTTAGACTATTTTCGTTCCATAAGAGGATGGTTAATGACTGTGCTGTAAAAGATTTATTTATCATTTTGAGCGAGAAGACGGTTGAGCACTGAAGTGAAAAGAGATAAAAGGGGATTTATTATTGCTTTAAAATAGTTTAAAAAGTTTGCCAATGAGTTTTCGTTAGTTTGATTTGTTGAAATTGGATTTTGATTAGATGCTGCT
Source organism: Sipha flava (assembly GCF_003268045.1). Classification (NCBI taxonomy): domain Eukaryota; kingdom Metazoa; phylum Arthropoda; class Insecta; order Hemiptera; family Aphididae; genus Sipha; species Sipha flava. The sequence goes on from NW_020273018.1 coordinate 3,300,756, forward strand.
TAAGCATAAGAACTAGGGAAAAGGTTTGTTTTGAGTGGTTGCTCCTGGGTAACTTTACAATAGTTATTATTTACATTGTTTATATGACTATCGTTCTTGTTAAAATTATTATTGTTCATATTATTTGTATGACTATCGTTGTTCTTATTAATATTATTATTGTTTAGATAAGTACAATGTTTTTTTGAGGGGGGCTTACGGAAGTTTTGAAGTTCCTTGTAGACTTGGCAGCCTTTATAATTTGAAGGGTGGTCACCTTTGCAGAGAGCACATTTGGCGGGCAAAGTGTTGGGTTTACTGCAAGTGGTGGATGGGTAGTTTTCTCCACAGCGGACGCATCTTGGTGTGTATGAGCAAAATTTTTTTGAGTGGCCGTAGTCTTGGCAGTTAAGACACTGTAAAATGTCTTTGCGTTTATGTGGTTCTTCTACTTTAATTTTTGTATTGAGCAATGATGTCAGGGATTCATGTGTATTTGTCACAGAGAGATTACGTTTTGAAGTTTTCTTTTGCTTTTGCGTAACATAATTAACGTCATTAAAGATAATAATTTCATTTCAATTGATGAATTAAATACATCGCTTGCTGTACTTAATGTGCGAGTTTCACGCAAATTATTTTGAGTGTTCGATGACCCAGATATCGATTTTTTTGATTTAGTGTTGGAGTTAGTTGATTGTTGTTGTTTCATTTTGTTATCTGTATTGATTGCGTTGCTGACTAAGGCTATGGTTACTATGTATGCAAATTCTGACGAAAATGTGTTCTGACGAGTACGTCCGAAACCCTCGTCAGAACATAAGATGGTTACACTGTGAGGGTTTTCTGATATTCTGACAGTACGTTTCTGCCACCCAGCAAAAATGAACGAACTTGATGAATTTATGTTCTTGAAATTCCGTTATGAAGTTATCATTGTTAAATGGTGGAAAAACAGAGCAAGTTAACCAGTTATTTTCTAGAAGAGACGAAAAAATATCTCTGTTGTAGTCATTTTTTTTCTCATGTTCCACAGACACCTGTTCTCGTATACGAGACTGATTAATTTATCGGAATCCATGATTCAAATAAATTAATATATTAACATATTGTATAATAATTGTAAAATATCAAATTTGCTAATCTCAATCACGTCGAAATAGACGCAGTTCGCACGAAAAAATCAAACTTGTTTGAACGCTCAACTGTTTCTGACGATATCGTCACTGCCAATGTAAACACTCTCATTGGAAAACACGTGTTTGTTTGAACGAATTGGTCAGAACTCGTCAAAACACATTTTCGTCAGAATTCGCATCTATAATAATCATAGCCTAATTACCGCGCGCCGGCTTATAACCGTTCTAGTGGTGTGCACTTTTTCTTAATTAGCAGTTTATTAATTAATTATTAAGACTTTATTTAAATAAGTGTAAGATTTTTGGTTTTTTTTTTTTTTTTTATTGTAATATATTAGCACTAGATGTGTTTTTTTTCCTGCATACGACAGTATAAAAATTGAAAAAAAATTGAACCATTAATAATAGATATATGTTATAACATAAAGCAGACATATTACAGACGTTGTTGCGGACGACGTTCGCGACGAGACTTACATTAGATATAACTTAAAATTAAGAAAAAATAATTAGTAATATTTGACTGCTTTTTGTAACAAGGCAGCACGTATGTCAGGGGTGTCATTTCAATTTTTGAAAGGGTGGGGCAAGTGTTTAAATTTGCTGACTTCATAATATTTAAAAAATGTTGGTTATCTATATATTTAAATATTTAATATTTATGAACCATAGAATATCAATAAAATATTTTTTTGGAACAAAACATGTAAGGATTATTAATGAATAATGATGTCATGATGATAAATAAAGAACATGAAACGTTTCAATTTACCCAAATAAATAATAACATTAAAGATAGTAAAACATTAATTAATTTACTTATCCTATAGGCTGTAAGTTACCTATCAATAGGTTTAATAGAATAATAATAATAAATCTAATTAAATAAATACTTACAATTTTATTATTTGTATATTTAATACTATACAGAACTTATTTATACAAACATAAAATTGTATCTCAAATATAATGTTCTGTAGTTTGAGGTGAATATTAACGATTTTAACAATTTTTTATAAATTATGAGCTTAATTTTTATGGTATATATATCAAGAAAACGGTTTTATAAAAATCACATACATAGAAATAAATAATATACCAAAAATAAAGTGTTTCCCAACTTTTAATAAACCGTAAACGTGTATTTAAAAGAGAATATTATCTGATTTCTGAGTACAAAATATTAAATAAAAATGTACTTACTATTTACTGATTTTTAGCATTTGATCATCGGACAAAGAATTGCCGAGTTTTTAAAATTTCTTAAAGTGGAGCATTTTTCATATTCTGCTCCCGTCTCTAAATGATGCCCTTGACGTAAGTGCTCTCTAAGTTTAGAACATTCTTGTGTAACTTCGTTTTACTTTTGTAATTTTTCTAAATATGAGATTGAGGTTTAAATTATTTTAAAAAAAATTAACGAAAATTGTCCCGTTTCAATTTTCTTAAAGAGGGCAATTTCATATATTATTTGAACTGTTAATATTGGAATTTTCTGTAATAAGGAGGATTCCGTCTAATAGAGGACCCATTATAGAGAGATTTTACTGTATATTATTTATAAGCTTACTATAGTTGTTCCACTGAATATAAAACTAAAGCTATATCTATATATTTTTTCATGTTTGTTTCAGAAGAAAATCCTAAGAACAATATGTCATTGACTAGTGTACATTCCATAAACAATCAAAACCTGAGGACCATCAACGACAAAATGTTCGATAATATGGATCTAGTCGGTGATATCGAACCAGCAGTTACTCTTGAAGAGCTTAAAGAAGTTTTTAAGTATTGTTTCCGGTTTGTAAAATTATAATTTTCTGGCTCAATTATTAATTAAATGTGAACTAATTATTTATTATATATATTTTTTTTAATTGGCATAATGAGTATAATATAATAAATAGCATATAATATAATATTTGTATAATTCGCATACGCGGAAGTATGGAGGAGGAATCTTTTAATAGCTTGACCTTTTAAAAATTGCTCGTATTCCTATTCAAAGTGAATTAATAATATAACTATAAATAATAGTACAGTGGTATTTATTAATGACAACAATAACATATTGATATATATTAAGTCGGGCTTAAAATCGGTAACCGGTTTGTAACGAAAACCGGTAAAAAGCGTAAATTTGAGAACCGAAAACCGGTAACCGCTTTTAGTTTTGGAATGCTGGAAGCGGTTATTGGTTATCGATAATCAAGGTAAATATCTAAATATTAACATCAAAGCGATTACCTCGTATTTTCAATCCCGTTTTTATAACCAAAACCTACTCCCAACCAAAATAATTAACTGTTTTTTCGCAGTATTAATACTTGAATTATGTCATGATTACATTATACTATTATAGTTTATAGAATTTAATTTTCCAGCTATTTTCAAAGAATTTTTATAATTAATTAGCCCCAAATAGCAATTAATGGCCGCGAGTATTACTTATCTGTTGTGAGTATTATATACGAGTATATAACCATCATATAACTGATTATCAAAAAACCTTATTATCGGCTTTTGAACAATTAACGGTTATTATAGTTTTTGAAATAACCTTAAAGAAACGGTTACCGATTACCATAATATCAAAATTAAACGATAACCGGTTACCGGTTTTAAAAAATGTTCGGCTCCTACCGGAGTCGATTACCTACTTTTTAGGAACGGTTTTAAGTCCTGATAATAAGGAATAAAAATAATTTACTTAAAAAATCGTTGCTATATAATTGAAAAATTGTACTCAATTACAGTTCATAGAAAAAACTGGTTTTTAGTTTCATTATAATTTTTTTAAATTTTTTTTTAAACTTCATTATTTATTAATTATTAATATATTTACATGGCTATAAAAATATTAGTGTTAAAAGGTATAAAGCAATTTTTATAATTTTTAACAAACGGCTGATAAATTATCATAAATTTGATTGTATAGTTGTGGAGTCAACTGGGAGCAACATCACGTATCACTTGATTGTTTTGAATGCGGGGGATACTCCCTCGAGAGGCCTTGTCCTATATGTGATGGTCACTGTCGTAATATTTGGAAACGTGATCTTGAAGAAGTAAGTTGATGGGAAAATATCTTTGAATATTGTATTTTATTTATTGTGATGTAATTTTATTTTAGTCGCATAGAAGTGGTGAGGCAAGCTGGATTGGAGAATGTTCTTCAAAATGTGAAGAAATGGGACGTGATGTCAATCAAATATGCAACAGGCTCGAGAAAGTCAAAGCCACCTTCTGAACTCGCGAGAGATAAAAAAACTGAAATATTACTGAGTATTATTACAAACTTGGTATACATGTGTCGGTATTCTATTAATTTTAACTTTGTCAAAAGTTTACTGCATAATTTCCTCGTGGTGAACTTGTTTTTGGAATGATACGAATTCTCAAAATGATTTTTCTATGTAAATAATAGTTTGATATTTATTTTCTATGAAAATTGTATAACGAAGCAGTGTAAATTATTTACTTTCAATAATTTGTGACAGAAATTTTGGATAATACCTAGAACTGCAGTGAATATTTTAATATTTATTTTGATAAATGTATACGTTTTTATTTTCTATTTATAAAAATATATACCTCCTTTGTCCTTTACCTACCTTTTACATTTTAGTACTAGCAAATTGTAGAACAAATAAACATTATGATACCGATAGTCTGCAGTATATTCAGTGCCGGATTACCCATTAGGCAGAAGACGCCCCCCTTAGGGCCTCGCTCATTTAAGGGGCCCCGTGAAAACGGAAAACTATATTTTTTTTCTATTTAATAATAATTGTACTCTATGTATGATTTTACGGGACAAAAGTCACTATGAAATATAATATATATTAATTTTTAAGTGTTTTATGCAGTAGTAATAATTAAATTATTTCGAAAAAAATATAAATAATATAATAATTAATTAATTTTTCTTGCGAATATAAAAATGTAATTAACATGATTTTATTTATTAATAATAGTTGGTTATTTTTAAAGCTGTTAATTTTAATTATTCGATAGTATTGTTAAAGATGTACGTAAAAAATAATTTTGTGGGACCCAAAATTTTAATTGCCTAGGGGCCTACAAATTTTTAATTCGGCATTGAGTATATTAGTTAGTTTTAATGTGAAGTCGGCTTGATAATATAATAAGTAATCGTCCGTAGATCATGTCCTAATAATTGGAAATTAGTGCATCAAATATATTTAGCTATAAATATTTTTCTGTCATACGCAAGTACAACGGCTGCATCCGAGTTGCGATCAGATACGATTTTTGAGGTAAGGACATATAACAGTTGCGGTCATATACCTATTACTTATCTGTAAAGTTTGTAAATAAAATAAATACAATTGTACAGTAGCATACATATAACTTTTGTGTGGGAGGGATCAATTGCAAACAAATTATTATGGAAGAAAAATTCCTAAACCAAAGGACTTGCACATTACATTCAAAATAATAAATTATGAAATATATATATATATATATATATATATATATATATATATATATATATATTGAATGTGTCAAAATAATAATTTACAATAAATCCTTGAAATATTTTTTTGTTTCCTTACATTAAGAATACTATTTTATACAATTTTTAAAATATCTATGGGGGGGGGTCTGATCCCCACATCGCCCCTTGTATATGCTCCTGCTATAGTAGTATAATCACGAACTAGATGATCACCAATCAATGGTGCGGCAAAAGATTAGTTACAGTGTTAAACGTAAAGCAGTGGAGCAGTTGAGCGAGCGTCCTTCCAAAATTTTTTATTCTTAGATGTCAAGTACAGTACACAGTGTACTGGGGTCAAATGGTATTACATTGATTAGAAAAAATAAACACACTGCAAGAATGAATGTTCACCCGAAGTTGCCGCGTGACTTTTCACAATTACTTCAGTGATTTCAAACCTACACAAAAAAAATAGCGTAGACAGTCCTAAGTCTGTTTATAAAATGGAAAGGAAAATGTTGAAACATTTTTGTAAATAAAATAGCATGGTATATACCATATATACTATATATATATTTTAAGTGACCGCAACTAGTATGTAACCTTTTTGTTGGGTGACCGCAACTAGTATACACCGAGTACAACTTATAAATTTAATATGTTCGGTGTTCGTCGATTGATAATTATGTGTGTGGATCGTTGTGCATTGATCTCTCGTGTATGAACATCATATTTGAATACTTATTCGTGTAATTGTATAATCTATGAAACAAATGTACCTATAGTATCAAATTATAATATAGTAATGGAGAACAGTTTTGTTACATGGAAACAACTGATATTATTCCAATTTTTACATGTATTTATAATTTAAAATTACTCACTGAATCAAATCGTATTAATAAATAATCGTATTTGAGGATAATACATTTTCGTTAGCACCAACATTTTTCTTACAAACAATTATGTATGTTTGAAAAAATGAATTTTATGTATCGGTAATTTATTCTCTTTTAAAATCAAAATCTACTAAGATATATTCAACATTTTGGACCACAGTTAAGAATTTATGTCTTTAACTTCTAGTTCAAAAATCAAAAGTTAAATTTCTACAATTGAATTTTTAAAAATCAGCTCATACATCGATTAAAAATGTTTTCCCTGATTTTCTAATAATTGGCCGATTTCACTTGCACTTAAGTTGGTTTCTTAAAATAGCAACAAACATTTCTTGAAACATTACACTAAGCAAACAAAAACCGGAAATTGGCTTCAATATTTTTTTGGCTTAAGTATTTTACCTTCTAATGAAGTTGACGATGGTTTTGTAAAATTACAATCTACAATTTTATAAATAATATCCAAATAATCAAAATATTATCAATGTATTGATGGAAATTCAAGTGGAGACTAATTTAAAAATAAACAGCAATGAAAAAAAGTAATACATTAATGAAGAAAAAAATATTGAAAATAAAATAAAATTTGTAAAAAAATGTTGCGAAACTCATAAAAGAAAAATACATTAAATTACATAAAAAAAATTAGGACCATGGTTCGCAGCAAAAAATAAATGAATAAAATACCAATATAATAAAACAATATTGATCTCTGAATATCAATTGTAAAATTATTACGTACTACCTATCTAACATTTATTGTAATCATATATATTTAGATGTGTAATTAATTACAAATCAAAGGAAGTACAAAAATGGTATTCACTCATAATATTCCGCGGACCACCTGTTGAATATTATTTCCCTTCTATTTCTATTTGATAAAATAAATTCTAAAGCCATAAACAAAATTTTTTGTAATCAGATCGTTAATCGAATTAATTATGGAAATTAATTATTTATCCTTAAATCCTTTAAACAATATTTTTAATTCGAATTCATATAAAAAATGTTTATTTTAATTATTAATCAGAATTATATTGTAAAAAGGATGCCTCATCGTTCCTTCTCCCGTCCCAATGAAAACAATTAACAGGAGCTTTTTTTTTAATTTAATATAATAATAGAAGATCCCTATTCCTTGTCATGAAAGGTCTCATTCCAAGCACTTTTTCACTTGAAAGTATTATAAGAAAATACCTTAAATTATATTACACACTGTATGCAAAGGTGGAATTCGGAAGTCTACCAAATGTACTGGACTGCTCCGTAAATTTGTCCGTTATTCAACTTCATTAACAACGATTGTGCACCGGTCTATTTACCATTTTTTCGCACTGAAATATTTTTCCAGTCTGCTCATGACTATATATCTGCGGGGGCAGCTCCAGATCATGGGTTAGGGGGGAGGGCAAGTTATAATTTTACAAAATCATATAACAAAAAGAAAACAACAATTTTTTCAACACTAATTCAAGTCGTTTATTTTTAAAATTGGCAAAAATATTCATAATATGATCTATTTGATCTAGAATATCTACTTTTTGACAGAGCTTGCGCTAATGTACAGTTGTGCACATAATGTGCAGTTCTTATTTAAATGTTGTGCAGTTCATAAAAAAAATAATATGATTTGAATTTTTAATGATTAATTCTATAGGTCTATGAGTTTGTAACATAGGTAGCATTTGATATTATTTTGTTTTCTGGAATTATTAGAAATTATTATTAAAATATTTATGGTAAATATTTATCTATTAATATCAAGAGATTAAAACTACAGTATTAGTAATTTATTAAAGTCCCCATTACGTTCCGCCATGAATGTTTCAACTGAAAATATGTACTTATACACTAATTATAACATGCCTCCCTTGTATGATTGGGATCAATGGCGTAGCCAAGGGGGAGCTAAGGAGGCTATAGCCCCCTCCATGGGCCGTATTTATATATATAATGTATCTTGACTATTTAATAGAATCAATGGATGCTCGTTTTAATCAAAGGCTTATTAATGTTATGCCACTTGAAGGACTTATTCCGGCCAATTTAAATATGTATGACGATAAAAATATTATAAAAACTGCTAAAATATATGTCCAAGATCTCCATGATGATACCTCATCTACAATCAGGTCTGACCTGTTCATATGGAGGCAACAATGGAGTCAAAATACTATTCCAAAACCGAATTCTGCTCTTGATTCACTCTCTCATCACACCAATCTTTGACCTAACATTAAAATACTTTTACAATTATTCGCCACGTTACCAGTTACCTCTTTCACTCCGGCAAGAACGTTTTCAGCACTTAATCGCTTAAAAATTTTTTTAAGAAGCACCATGTCGGAAAACAGACTGAATGGGTTAGCTATGGCTAATATAAATAAAAAAGAGCAATTCCATGAAAGTGAAATAATAACTGAATTTGCCGGAAATTCGCCTAAGAGGATGCAGCTGTCAGAGTGGAGCAAGTGACTGAACCCTGAAACCAAAATTATTATTATTATTATTATAAATTATATATTAATAAATATTTTTAAAACTATACTAAAATGCTTGAATTACGTTTAGAAACTTGGTGGTAGATGGTGAGGGGTGGGGGGGTTAAGGCTGAATTCTCATATCCTCTCTTACCTTACTTATCTAAAAAAGTAGTTAGCCCCCCCATTTAAAAATCCTGGCTACGCCACTGATTGGGATCCTAATATATCAAATGGATGAACAACAAAAAACATATAGTACGAGGGCTATTCAGAAACTAGGGAACGTTTTGTAATAAAACAAAAACTAGGTACAGGAAAAATATTTTATTATATACATCTGAAAGAGTGACTAAAATGCTACTTCTCTACATAGTCACCAAACAAATTAAGGCACTTATCGTAGCGGTGGACAAGCTTCGAAATTCCTTCGTCATAGAAATCTGCCGCCTGCGATCTCAGCCACTGAGTGACGCATGCCCGGAGCTCGTCGTCGTCGTCAAAACGCTGTGTCGCTAGCCAGTTCTTCATCTTCGGGAACAAGTGAAAATCACTCGGTGCTAGGTCGGGACTGTAGGGTCTGATCGGTACTGCCAAACATTGCGCAAGCTTAGAAGAGCAGAGCAAAACAAGCGCCGAGGAAAGTTATCGTCAAAAATTTTGTTTTTTCATGACAATGCCCGACCTCACACGGCAAATCGAACTGCAGAACTTCTTGACTCATTCAAATGGGAGATTTTCCCACATCCACCCTACAGTCCCGACCAGGCACCGAGTGATTTTCACTTGTTCCCGAAGATGAAGAACTGGCTAGCGACACAGCGTTTTGACGACGACGACGAGCTCCGGGCGTGCGTCACTCAGTGGCTGAGATCGCAGGCGGCGGATTTCTATGACGAAGGAATTTCAAAGCTTGTCCACCGCTACGAGAAGTGCCTTAATTTGTTTGGTGACTATGTAGAAAAGTAGCATTTTAGTCACTCTTTCAGATGTATATAATAAAATATTTTTCCTGTACCTAGTTTTTGTTTTATTACAAAACGTTCCCTAGTTTCTGAATAGCCCTCGTAATTACAAAAACAAAGGCTAAGCAACAAATTTATTTCAATGGTGTGTTTCCGGATGTTACAAACAAGCATCACCAATTTGAATATAGTGATACTCATGATGAATAGGTTGTTGCAAAAAAGAAAAAGAAATCATTATAAAATTAGATCAAAAGAATTTGTTATTTCAGTTATTAAAATCTATATACATTATGACGTATATTATAATATTATTTAATATTGATGTTAATACGTATTATTAATTACATGCGAGCGAAGTGAGTGTCAAATTTTTTTCACTTCTGTAAAACAAACAGGATGTGTATCTCTAATATTTCCTTAGCGCAAGCTCTGCTTTGTGATATACATTAATTAAATATAATGCTGATAGTCTATTTTCAGTTATCATTGAACGAAGCCAGGATTTTAGTCTCTAAAGTGTGAAGAAATTCCTTCCAACCGTCATACCTCTATGGCTCTATCTACATACTTGTGCGTGACACGCATTGCGTGTCGCATGATAGTGCATATGCATTTTTTGTTAACATTATACATTTTATATAAATACGGTACAGCTTGGGAGGGGGCCGCGGTCTCCCCTGGAGCTACCCTTGTATGTCTGCGTATGATTTACCTAAATTAATTACAAGGTTCTAGGTTATGCCTAAAATTTAATGATACCTACAATGTGAAAATGTTGCTAACGTGCTTATGCTGAGAATATTGAAATCAAGAAATACGAAACTTTTTTTAATGTATAGGTATAATAATAATGAAATAATGTACAAGAAAAATCATCTTTTAATTGTGACTGTGGGAATAGTAAAAGAATATGATAAATATATGCATTTAAATAAATCTCAAGACTCCTGTCTCACAAAAAAACTTCGTTTATAAATAATTTTTTTTCATTATCAATAGAATTATATAAATTTTTGTGAGTTTCACTAATTGGTTCTTGAAGAATAAAGATTATTCAACGCCTTTAATAACACAATTTGCCATGACTCGCAACAACTGTAAAATCAGCGATACAATAAATAATTATTAATTTGCTCAATTTGTTTAGAAAAATGTAATTTACATTTTTTTTTTTTTTTTATCATTTCGTCTTTAATTCAATTTAATTTAATTTCTTTATTATTCTTTTTATTTATAAGTACTGATATACATAATAAAATTCCGAATAAATCATTGTGATTCATACTGCCTCATCTACCAAATTAAAGATCAAACGTTTAATGAATAACTTAGTTCAGCCTTCAGTGATGAAATTCAGTACTAATTAAAATTGTATGTATAAGATTAACAAATAAATCATTTATAATAAAAAAAAATAGTATATTAAAAAAAGTGGATAACGAAATGTACAGTCATAATTGACAATTAGGTATTCGGTTAACTTTTGAATTTTAAAATTGCTCATTCGATGTCCCGCACTCATAATATGTGCGTCTAAATTAATCGTTAATTACTATTTTATTAAAAATCAAACCAAATACTTAACCGTTTTTATTGTGGAAAGTGTCAAAAAGCAATTATTTTTAAGTGTTCTTTAACAAAAGAAAATCACTATCCGTCGGGGTCAAAAAACCCCAAGACACGACTTTTTGTAAGTATTTTAATTACTCAAACGTAAATACAACCGTCTGTCCAACCCCGTATTTTTCACTTATGTAACAACACCTAATTAAAATAAATACTAAAATAACTAAAATTATCCCCTTAATTAAAATTATCAATCAAAACACCGTGCAAAGAGAAAACACACATAATAGTCAGCCATCCTACTCCGATAATAATGTTTTCAATTACGACTGGACTGAGGTCGTTTCTTCTAAATCTAAAATACGTTTAAACCATGAGCGTAGGTAGAGAATATTTTCGGAGGGGGGTTTTGGTCTAGATTTATATTAGTACTATAAAACATTAAAATTAAACATGAATTATTTATTTAATACAACTGAATACCAATACAATATTTTGTCCATATAAATTACAAATTTAAAAATATAAAAAAAATTATAAGATAAAACCTTGTTTTCTTAGTTGAAGTTTAAAAATATTGATTACCTACTTCTTCCACGTCAATATTGATTTCACGATGAACGCTTAGCAAAGCAAGTCCAGTTAATTGTTAATTTCCTGTCGAATTTCTTAAATATGATTTAATACGTTTTAATGTTGAAAAAGTTTTTTCTGTAGTAGTAGTTGATACGGAAAGTGTAGAAATAATAGTTAACAATTTTTTTATATTTGGAAAAAATTCAAAATCATATTTTAAAAAATGCTTCAAATTTTGAGTATAGTCTACAATCTTCTTTTTCTCTTGCCCATTTGGATTTCCACAATAAATATTCCAAATCAAACTGTTGATGATCCGAAATTATTGTTTTGTAAAAATCCCATAAATTAATAACATATTTCTCATTAGTAAAAACCACTTTATTCGGCATAATATTTTGAAAAGATAAAATTAAATCATAATGCTGTTCAAACTAACTTTTTAAATTTGTTATAGAATGATCAAGAAATGGTATAAAAAATGTTTTTCTATAATATTCTTCCGGCGTAGAATCTTAATAATTGTCTCGATAAATTTGTTTTTTTTTTTCGAAGATCTTGGTACACTCATTGTGCCACCAACATCAGTTAAAGTTTTTGAAGCCGTAATAAATATTAGGTAAAATTCCATCTCAGCATTTTGACAAAGAAAATTGAAAGAGTCAATGACAACTCGAACTATTTCGGGGGTGTTTGAACACCCAAAACTCCCCCCTTACCTACACCCATGGTTTAAACTCCGAAAAACGAAGTCCGTTATCAAAAACAGCCAAAACTACAACGAGTACACAACTTTCCTCCCATAATAAATTCAGTGTCTTATCGCAATATGAAGACACGGATATGGAAAATAACGAAATAAACGAAATCGTATACAAATTACCTCCACCAATATTTATTAAAACAAAAATCCATAGTTATCAAGTTTTTTGCGAAAAATAAAAATATAATCGAACCGAACGATGATTTTACTTGCAAAAGCTTTACCGAGTTAGTTAAGTTTAACAGTTAACACTAACTCGTCAAATGCATACAGAACTATAATTAGATATCTAAAAGAATCAAAAGTAGAATTTTTCACTTATCAATTAAAAGAAAACAAACCGTACCAGATTGTTATCAGAAATTTACACCCTAATACTGATCCCGATTACATAAAAGAAGAACTTGAAAAAGAAGGATTTTAAACAAGAAATGTCACAAACGCTCTTCATAGAGTCTCAAAAATACATCTACCCCTACTTTTTGTAGATCTAGAACCAGCACTAAACAATAAAAACATATTCGAGCTCAAAACTCTATGCTATACCAAAGTTAAAATCGAAGCACCTCGAATCAACAAACTAGCATCACAATGCTTAAATTGCCAAAATTACGGTCACACCAGAACTTACTACAACTATCCGAGATGTGTCCATTACTATGAAAATCACAGAACTAACACATGTACCAAAAGTCAAGAGCTCCCTGTTAAGTATGCGTTATCTAATGGAAATCACCCAGTAAATTATTGCGGATGTCTTGTTTTCAAAAACCTACAACTTAGAAAAAAACAACTACCAATCAAAAGCAACATAATCATAACCGAAGAAAACACAAATTGTATAAACCCCATCTTGTACAACACAATTCTCAACAGTACCTCACACTCAAATAATTAATATAACAGCCAAACCTATTCTCAGACCATCCTACAAAAAAAAAACCCGATACACACAAATAACGAACACCAAAACCAAAAAAATGAAAACATGACTACCTAACCGACCTCCTTTCTAAACGAATTGAAATCCCTCATTAACCCATTAATTTCATTTTTAACAATAGTCATCGACAAATAAATAGTAAAAAATGTCAAATGTTAACAATCAAACTTTTCCTTTATCAATACTACTCTGGAACGCAAATAGAATAACCCACAATAAAAATGAACTTCAACGCTTACTCTACGAAAAAAAAAATAAATATCGCTCAAATTACAGAAACTCACCTAACACCAAAGAAACATTTCAACATACCAAGTTATACAACACATCTAACAGATCACCCCCGATGGTACTGCACATACCGGTACCGCGATCTTAATATCCACCATATTATTACACTAAAAAAAAAAAAAGTTCCCTATAATATGACCCCACCAAACTAATTAGGAGTACTATTGATGGATGGTATTCTACTCTTAAAATATACATATCATGTTTTATATTATATATTATCAAATTTACTTATTGTACTACTTGTTGTATAGATTGTGAATATGCATTTTAATAATAATATTAAAAAAAAAAAATTGCTCAACATTAATATTAAATAATTCCAATAGTTTTTGACACATTTTTGTAATTATGATAAACCAAAAAAAAAAAAAATAACTAGCCTATTTAATAAAATTTAAAATAAAAAATATTATATTGGTAGATAAATATTTGCATTATAATTAATTATTTTTCACAGTGTGCTGTATTTTGTAACCATCAATCTCTCTTGTAGAATCTATTATTAAATTAGTATTAATTACACATTATATTATAAGGCAATAAAAATAATGTCAGTTAGGTCATGGTTTTAAAATATACCTATTCAAATATTCAACACCTACCAAATTGCCTAATTTCATCCTATTTAATAGTTTTTGATTTGCAATTTTGCTATGATGAAGAAACGTTTCTTGTAGCATGATTGATGTTACAAACATGGAAGGCTTAATAAATACTTATAAAGATACTCTATTTTATATTTGTATTCTATCTAATTATAAAAAAGCCACACGAGTATTATTACTATATGAAAAAGAAACTATTATTATTCTCCAATACTAAGTTCAATGTATTTCGTGACGTATTACTATGAACATCAATCGCAATGAAACTAGGACAAATAAAAACGAATAAACAATAGATCGTGTCAACATAATGAGAAAATGCCAGACAAGAAAATTTCAAAGATTCAAGAAGGGCCAGAGATCTCCTAGAATGATAGTTCGGAACAATGCATGTAGCTGGTTATTTAAAAATTTATATTTTTATTATTAGGTACCTATATAATATATTATTAATTGTAAGAGTTCATTAACACTCAGCCCTTCAGAAAATTGACGACGTCCATATTACAGATAATTAAATAATCACCAAACAGATATAATAACCATTTTGATATAGGTAATATTTTTAAATTTATTTTGATAAAACTAAATTATTAAGGCCAATTTACGTTTAAATATACCCACAAAATAAGATTAAGCTCCAAGTAGATAACAACATGTATAAGGTACCTACTGAATATCTGAAATCAAATGAGTCACGGTTTTCATTGGCTAGAGATTTAGATTTTTATAGTTTTTCTATTTAACAAATGATGTATAATCAATCATGGGCGTGTTTTTTTTTGGGGGGGGGGGCAATTGCCCCCTTCTGAATCCGTATTTAAGGAATCGATTATACGAATATGTGAGATACACATTACAAATGTTTTTAATATGGATAACTTAATAATGATATCAAATAGGGAGTGTTGGCGTAGCCGCCCAAAATTTGGGTTCTAGTTGCGCCTATGGTTCATACTTAGTGAAAAATCAAATAAAATATAAACGTATTTTCAAAACACAGTTAAAAAATAACTAAACAAAAGTCGATTCTAAGTGGATCCGGCATTAGATTAAAAAAAAAAAAAACTACAAATATTAAGGATTCACCGGATTTAAATATTACCAAAAATTTTGAGCCTGAATTAAAGAAAAAATGAAGCCCCCTCCCCCACTAGAAGTAAGTCTAAATACGCCCTTGTAATCAATACACCTATTGTATGATAGTGCTAATTTTATAAATGATCATCTTTTCGAACTTATCTGAAACACGAATACGTACACGTCATTAGATACAGCCCATAACTATGACACACGTTTCGAGTTTAAAGAACCAATTCGCAATAACATTCACTCAATCCTCAAGAAGTATCGTTTGTTTTTAGTTATCTTAGAATAGAGCAGAACTCCGATTATCCGAACTAATTAGCTACTGTCAAAGGTAGTTTAGGTAAACAAATTTCCGGATAATAAGCTTCAGAATGAGATAGCCCATATTTATCTTCAGTCATATCATCTCGCTAGTTAATTTTACTTTCTTTCAGTATCATCTTTTCCAACTAAACTATGAACTATTTCATCATCTGAAAGTATGTGGTGTTTTAAATAAATTGTGTTCAAAAGCTACCCCCCCCCCCCCAATTTGTATTATCTCTTCACAATTTCCTAATATGTGTACTTGACTTATACACTAGCAAAATACAACTACAATTAAGTTATTAAAAAAAATAATTTTTTTTTCTAACCCAGATAATCGGACGTTCGGTAGATTAGTGTTTAGATAACTGAAGTTCTACTGTATAAATTATTAAAATTTTTATACCAATTAAGTTCTTACTCATATACTTTTAATACATTTTTTGTTTTTTTTAATATTTAATTTAATTTTGAAACTAATTTTTATTTATATTGCCATTATCAACATTGATAATTTGTATTTATTGAAAATATAATCACAAATTCACAGATTTTGCAATTTTAAAATATAAATAAAAACAAAAAATAAAAATGATATTTTACAAATATAGATAAACAATTATATTCTTAAAATAAAAAAATATTTTCAATTTATTTTAACAATTCCAAGTTATTAATGTAATTTTAACAAAATTTTTCCAGTATTCATTCTCTCTGCCAAAATTTTTTGAGCTTCAATAACCTTAAAAAAAAAAAATTCATTCATTAATTAATGTACATAATTGTATAATAAATACAATAAAAGTAAAAATATTATTCATTTTAATTGAAATTTAACGGTCATTTAAAAAAATTGAAGAATTAGATATTAGTTGTATAAAAACTACAATCAAACAAATATTTTTTACTAACATCATCAAACAGTAAGATTTTATAGATTATTGGTTTTATTAATTTATCCTCCAACATTTTAAATAATTCATCCATAATATTGTGAATTTTGTTTGGGTTGGAATCAAATAGCAAACCTAAATGAAGACCAGAAACACTTATATTTTTCTCTATCATTGTTTCAGGAACCAAATTTTTTGTTTGCCATTTCAAAGACAATGATCTGAAAACATTTAATGTGTCACCATTGATGTAACAACTACCACCTAAAATTTAAAATTAAATTTTAGTAAAAATAATTTCCCTGTTAAACAATTTTTAAATTTATTAATGCATTTTTACAAAATAATGATTTGCTGTTAAACCAATTCATCACACATAAACCGTTTTAGATAAATTAGTTGTGTTTTAGAACATTTATTAATGTTATATACATTTTTTTTTTCATATAAATGGACACGAGGTCCTATAACAATTTAAATTTTAATATACAATAAAATAATACTTAAAATATAGATAAAGAAACATAAATTAAGGAATATAACAAATAAATAAATACAAGAGTTATAAAAACTACAAAATTTAATTTAATTAAATCAAAATGAAATGAGTTACCAGTATGCATTAATATGTTAGAGGGAATGTTCACTGAAAAGTTTTTATTTGAGAATTAGAGTAAAAATATTCATTTTTTCCTAGTGTTAATGGTATTTAATTTAATATTAATTAATGAATCTTTTCATTCAAGAAAGTTAATCGCATCAGATATTAGATTAAATAAAAAACTAAAATATAGATAAGATCTACTTTCCCTAGAGAACATATATTATGAAAATTCTGGAGATTCTGGTAAGAGTCATGGATAGGCCTATTTATATTGAATTTAAATGCAATAAAATTCAAAAACAATTTGGACTGATTCAATAGATTCAATATGTTTCAAAGTACTGTTGACCAAAATCAATGGACAATATTCAAGATTATATCAAACCAATGAACAATATAGAGTTTTTATAGATATTGGCATTGATTATAAATACTTATATATATATATATATATTTATAATCAATGATAATGGGTGCTGGAAGGAGTGACATGTACACTTTAAAAATCCCAAAGTGAGCATTGCATTTTTTTTTTATCATTTCAGTATGATCGGAAAAATTTAATTTAGGGTTGAAAATTATACAGAAATCTTTATAGTTATAAACCATATCCAGATTTAGAGCAGCTATAAAATAAGTAAAAACAATTGGGTTTTTGATCAAAGTAAATTGCATTAATTTAAATTTAATGATATTTAATGATAGACAGTTATCAGTGTACCATCTTTCAATTTTATTCAGGTCTTCTTGCAAGTCTTCTGAGGAGATTTTATAATTTTTACAATTTTTGCATCATCGGAAAACAATAATATTTTCAGACTCCGTACAGCATTAGGATAATTTATAAAAATATTAAATAATACTGGAAAATGATAACCCTATAGGACTCCTGATGGAACAATATGTTTGGAAGACTCAAAGCAGCAATGCTTGACAATTATACTGCGATCACAATTGAATCAAGATTGAAATCACTTAAGCAGTGAGCCATTAAAATCAAATAATTTGAGTTTATTAAATAACAGTTCATGGTTGATGCTATTAAAAGCTTTCGCAAAGTCAGTATAAATTATATCAGTTTGAGCGTTGCATTTGAAGGATTCTAGTAGTGTTTTTAATTAAAGCTAAATTATGACAAGTTGAGGGTTTAGGGATAAAACCATACTGATTGTTATTGAGAAATGAAGAGTAGTAGCTTGATAATCGAGATGAAATTAATTTGGAGAAGAGCTTAGGTATAACTGACAATTTTGAGATTAGGCAATAGTTAGTGACCAAAGAGGGATCACTGTTCTTTAAAATAGGGAAAATGAACGATTTTTAAATAGTAGAAAAAATACTGGTTTTAAGCGACAAAATTTAAAATATTAGTTATAATTGAAGATAAATCTAAAATGAGCTAGAGATTAAGCTTAATACATATGAGTGAAATTTAAGGAATTTATTAATAGCATATTAATAATTATAAAATTATATTATAATAATTTGGTATATATATATACATACTTATAAGTTAGGTACTTATATAAAAAAAAAAAGAAAATTAATAAATTTATTTGACTAAACATATAGGATGAATAATATTTTAATCAAAATTACCAATGATCACTAAACGGCCACAAGGTTTAAGTAGTGTTTTACTAATTTTAATATTTGGTCCTCCAATACTATCTATTATTAAATCATAACCCATTGGTGATACTACTTTAGCTTGTGTTACATAGTTATCATGTTGTAATACATGAGAAACTCCATTTAATTTTAATTTTTCATGTTTAGAATCAGAAGCAGTTCCAACAATAGTTATATCTTTTATAGTTTTTGCTAATTGAGTAGCAGCACAACCAACACCTCCTATAAAATAAACCTCAAGCTTATAATTTGTTATAATAGTAAGCTACAAAAGGTTGTTTATAAAAATCTCATACCACCAACAGAATGTATAAGAACAGTATCGCCAGGTTGAATGTTACCCATAGTAAAAATACTTAAATATGCAGTTAAATAATTAGCAGGTAAAGCAATTGCATCTTGACCAGAAATACTCTCAGGAACTAAAAAACAATTATTAGCTGGAACTATTACTGTTTCTCTATAAAGACCGCCTGTCCAAACATAGCATACTACATGATCACCGCACTAAAAAGTTTTATAAAATATTACTCATATTAAAATAATAATTTAATCAATAATAATAACAGATAGAAAATAATTAAATTATTTCTTATTACTTGTAAATGTTTAACATCCTTTCCAAAAGCTTCCACTGTTCCATAACATTCTGTACCAAGCACCCGAGGAGTTTTCAACTCTCGTAGAAACCCTTGTCTTGTATATATATCACTAAAGTTAACACCACACAATTGAACTTTTATGCGGACATCTGATGATCCAAATTCATCAAGTGTCCATTGTTTTATCTGGAATGAATTTAAGAGTTAAAATATATTTGAAAATTAACATTTACAAAATTAACATTATTTAATTAATAAATATATTTTATATAGATAGTGTAAAATGAATGTAAAATAATTCAAATTTAATGAGCAATTAATTTTAAGCTTAAAAGGCATAGAGCCGGAGGAGTCATGACCCTCCCTTCCCTAAAGAAAAACATCAAGATTAAGTCCTTCGTGTTTATTTATAAATTAATATGTGCAATAAAACAAAGGATATTAAACTTTGCCATTTAATTATAAAAATTAACAATAATTAGAACATATCTAATTTAAATTAATAATCTACTTTCATTATATTTTAATTGTGTATCATATTTTTATCCCCTCCCCCCAATTTGTAATTCTAGATCTGCGCCTTAAACTCAATCAATTCAAAATATGATTTATATTTCAGATATATTGATGATCAAAATTAGATATTTATAATACCATAACTATATGAGTATTGTATTATATGTAATATTAAACTCTACCGTACTATTCTGTTATTACCGGCCGATGCTGCGACTATCAATGGACTAACTTTGTTATCTAGACTATACGTTTTAGTGGATATGATACAATTGAACTAACCAGAGCCAAATACATGCATAGTATTGTCAATTACACAATATAATACACAATAATTACAATATAATTTTGTCGACCCAGTTACTGGGGTCTATATTCAGCATATCAAACGTCTTTAGGGCTCCACTAAATGGAGATATAAAAAGCATAGAAAAACCAGACGTCATAATTTGAAGTCCTGTCTGGCAGAATTAATTAAAAAACACAACTTAGCTGATGGAAATTCATTCCATATTGTATTGAAAGACATTTTGGAAAATTTACCACCAAAAATGGAATTTTAAACTTTAGTAGATTAGTATTATTTAACTCTCCGCATTTGTCATTTTAATATCTAAATATATTAACTGTGGGAAAATGATGGTAGCCTGTTATAATGGTACTATTGACAGTACTATGCGTGTATCTAATTAGTTCAAGTGTATCATATTCACTATAAAGTATTGTCAAGATAACGAAGTTAGACCAGCAGCATCAGCCGGTAATCGGGATAACAGAAAAGTATTTTATCTACTAACATAATTAACTCTTACCGACTAAATTTAATGTTATCATTTTAATATTAAACCAAGAAACCAATTATAATGATTATGTTTATATTGAAGTATAACACAATTATAGGAACATATGAAAACAAATAATCAAGTTAACTATATTATATATATTTATATAATTATACTATTTGGAAATTATTAATAGATGACTTACTTGTATTTTATCATACCCCCCATAGCTTTCCAATACTATGGATTTAACTTGTTCAATTTGCTTGTTATTGTTCATTTTTAAACATTCATTTGATTTGATTTTTTTATTGTTAAAAATTTCTTAAAAACCACTATTATAATGTGTAAAAAACAATACCTTCAGCACTTCACATATTATTTAAAAATAATAAAATTATTCAGTTCTAGAAAAAACAATAAATACACAAAATTCAATGGGCGAATTGCTTTTAACCGAAATCTAAATGATTAGATACCATAAAACTAATTATGTATGATAAATATAAACTGGAAACGTAGATAACTCGGAACGAGTAGATTCTGAGAATTTAAATGTTTAAACTTAAACGTATAACACTGTGGCCAACATCAAATATTGATTAACATAAATTTCTTTTAGTCCGCATAATAATAATTTCTTATGTTTTTTTAAAAGAAATAAATTTTATTTATAGCAGATTTAAATCTTGCGTTCATTTTGAATCACTCTATACATTTTTCACATGTATTTTAAAAATTATATAGTTAATATATAAATATAAATCATGCTATGCTGTAAGCAATTATTTTGTGCCTTATGATATGTTTTATATTATATATTTTTATGCTTTATGATTTATAATTATAGCCGATACAAATACGCAACGAAACGTTTGATATCATTATCCGTGAAATAATGACCCAAGCACTATATTAAGCAGCCAATGTTTACATTTTTAACCTTATCACAGAAAATATTCGTATCATAATTCCTAAAAACTAACATTTCAACATTTCATATGCCCTTACTCTTTACTTATGATCATGAAATTGTGAAATCGTTATTTATGTGTTGTGCATTTTAAATATTTAATCTACTTTGATACTTTACGGTACTCATAATGCCGATTATATACGTCCAATAAATATTCATTTATAATAATACATTTTTTTCGGAAAGTTAATTAATATAAATGCTATAAATATTTGTACTGTATATATTTTAACACGTTGATTACCATGAGAGTTTTTTTCTTTATGTTTACTCTTGTATACCGTACGAATATTTCAGTTTCTTCACTCCTGTACCAAATCAATATTTCATTAACGGTTAATGGTACAAAAAATGTCTTATATAAAAAAATTACTGGACTTACATAAGTTTAATGAATATATAATAATTAAGGTGAGAGAATTCGAGTTCTTTCACGGTACACAAGTGATAAAATGTTGTGTTCGAGTTTTTTTGAGCCCTAACTCCCTTATTAAATTTCATTTAATTTTAAGAAAATATAACCTGTAAAACTGTATATCATGAAGTAGCATTTCAACTTTTACTGGGTATAGCTATGGAAAATTCATTAATAATTTATAAAGAATTAACTGAAAATAAACGTCAGATCTCAAATTTTAAACAGCAATTTATAGAAGATTTGAATTTAATTTTACCATCTCCTAGAAATCATAAATTAATTGAAACTGATGAAAAATAAGAACAAGGTAATTAAAAGAAAAGGCATAGGTGTGAGTGTGAATTTTTATGAAAAACTGATTAGTGAAAAAGGAAGAGCAGTTCCACAATTTGTAAAACTACCATTTTATATTGCAATACATGTAAAAAAATCTAGCTTTTTGTTAAGAATGTTTCCAAGATTCTCATAAGTAATTAACTATATTATTTTGATTTGTATATTTTATATATTTTTATTCTTTTCATAATTTTTAGCTTGTTACATTTTTAAAAAATAACAAGATGTTCATAATAAATTATTAAAGGATTTATTTACTTTTATTATTCTTATAGATTTGCATTCTAATAGATAATTTTTTTTTTATACCGTTTCTCCTAAATTACTTCGACTATAGCCCGTGAAATTAATTTTCCAACTGACATTTGGGGAACTCGTTTATCGATCGACTTACAAATTAAAAATTGTACTTCAGGCGTCAGTGTATTAGATGGCAGATTAGAAATATGATGTTTAAGTATAATCATTGATTTTATAATACACAGATAAGCGGCGCTGTACAAAAATATGGTAACCAGTTATAAGACGTCAGCCGCTATGGAGCGCTGCAGGCGATAGGACGTCTAGGACAGTCCCCCATAGTTGGGGATGAGTGGTTAGACGTCGGTAGTGGGGAAATTCGTTTATTAACAACGTACATACTCTAGTAGTAAAGTGTCTATAGTCATTATTTATTATATTATTGCATTACTGTCCAACTGTCGCAGTTTCGCGGCGAATGGTTTTCACCGCTAATTGAAATCTGTTCATGCACGGACTGGTAAAAAAGGACACAAGATGTTACATAATTTCAGGAAATCTTACAAAAACTACAATATTTTATTTTGTTTATATACATTTTAATAAATTAAATTCAAAACATTTTAAATACACGCATATCAATTTTTTAATAATTTATAAATTAACGTAAACATCAACTTATTATTAAAACAAATTATAAACCGTTGGCAAAATGCATTAAATATTATGTAAGTAAGGAAGTGTTTTAAATGTAATTTAAAATTTTTAACTTTGCTATTTTAGATTGGTGAATTGTAGTTGAAAATAATTTTAATTTTTTAAAAATTTTACAAAGCAAGAATTTTTCTAGTATAAGAATATGATGTTCTACTCATATATGTTCTTCATTTATCCACCTAGATATCAATTCGTCTGTTTTATAAATAGCTAAAAATTTGTATTTTAATTTTTTTGTATGTTGAATTTTTTCAAATTTTTTTTCAAATATTTCTAAAGCGCGATTTATAATATTTTTTTAATTCATCTGATGGCGCCTGAAGCCTTGTATCTCTATCAATATCAGAATAATTTTTATGTACTAAAAGTAATTGATTTTTATCATTTAACCCTTTATAAGGCACAGAAAAAAAATATCGTACGATTTCTACCAAATTTTCAAATTTACTTCTTTACAGTTGTAACTTACTGTAAAAAATGTCAAACAATTCGTAACTTCATTTACATTGGTAAAAAAAAGGGTGGAAATAATTTCCCACTGTGCATTTAGTTTCGTATTTATGTACCATGGGCAGAGGGAAATAATTTTCCACTTAATACCATATTACAATTTTTTTTTAATTTTAACTATTTTTATGGAATAAAATGTATATATGACATGCTATATAGGTATTTAATTGTATTTTAAGATATATGTAACCTGAAAATACAAATGTTCTCAACTGATAAATAAAATTCTTATGATATTATAGTAAACCTTATAATTTATTATAATAATTAAACAAACAAAAAATAATGAATAATAAAAAAAAAATTAAAACCTTTGTAGAATAATCTTGGTTCACATTTCAGACTTCACTTATATAAAATTATAATAAAAAACAAATAAAATCAATTTTTCAAAATAAAATTATGAGATTAACTTGACTTAGATAATTCAATTCAGTCTTGAAAATGAAAATAAAATAAAATAAACTTTCTAAAAAAAAAAATATATCAACTGTTGTAATAGGCCATTAAAATCAATAAAATATACTAAGTTTTATGGTACTCAGCAAAACAATCTTTGCATAAAACCTTGTTGCAAGTTGCACATATCATATTAGATCTTTTGTCATGTTTTTTGGTACTACATCTAAAACAGCGTCTGTATTTAAAAATTTTAGTTGCAATATGTGATTCAATAGTTGAAATTACTTCCAAGTTTGTTTTTGATCTTTTTTGGGATGGTGGTTATATCAAATAACTCATATAATATATCTTGATCATTAAGTTTATAATCCATCTGCAATTAATGTAAAAATTAAACAAATTGTTCATTAAAAATTCACAATAAAGTGAAAATATTAAGTAAGTGGGGTAAGTAATACACTTACCGTATATATATATATATTGATTCCTTATGACTTATTTGTTAAATTGATACAATCTTTGAGTTCCTAACAGCAATCTATCTTCTGTTGTAGTCGTTTTAGTTAGAGTAAAAAAATATTGACATGAAAAACGTGTCACGAAAAATTAATAATAATAATACTTACAGTATGATATGATATTTCATTATCACACGAAAATAAAGACCAAAAACTAAGCTATTTAATTATACTGATCACAGATAAATTAAACGATTTTATCAACAATAAATTTCAATTGAAACAAAACTATAAATAACTCTCGGAATAATCAGATACCGTGAATGGGCAGTGGGAAATTATTTCCCGCCGGGAACGTTTTATTTCAATAACTCATTACTAGAGTGTGCTAGAGTAAAAATACCTATATAATAATAAACGCAGAAAACTATGAATATTCGCTTCATATAAGTGGGAAATTATTTCCCTCAAATCACAAGTTACAGTATTTTTTTTTGCTAAGGTGGGAAATAATTTCCCTCTGCCCTATAAAGGGTTAAATCTCTTTTTGTTGTTAAATGTTCAATGCAATCATTGCAGTTAAATTTCTAAATACATTTGTGAGCCAAGTACCCAGAAAAATATGTAACAGAGCAATCTTCGAGTGTAATATCATTTGGTATTATTATATCTAGGTTAGGCACTGATTTTGTTGATAACGATGAATATGAACAATTAGAAGACGTGTCTGAAAATGTATCTGATACGACTTCGTTTAATGCTCTATCACCGGATATAACATCTTGTACTATAATAGAATCATCTACTTCTTGGCTGATCTCACAGTTACTGCTTTTTGAGGCTATTAAAGAAAATACACACGTACTTCTAAACAAGGTTCGAATTTTTCTTACCGTAGGGTTTCTGTTATATTCTCCTTTTTGGCGAAATATTGAAAAAAGATTTTCCAGAACGTCTTGATTTAGCCTATTTGTTATTAAGAACGTTATACCATTATTTTTTATGTCGTCATCAAAAAAACTTAATACACCGTTAATTGTTGGAGTAAATCCATTAAAACATGGAGGACGAGTCTCTTTGCCTTTATAGTTAACCAATATCATTAAAATAGTTCACTGCGTCTAATAGAAATTATTTGACTACTCCAAAATCCGTTAAAGCGCAATTGTATGGATTTTTGGAAAATAAATTTCTACTATTTAAGCGGTCAAACAATTTGTCCATTAAATCTATAAAATCCGCAGTGTCAGAGGCAGTATTACTTTTTAATTCACTAGTAGAAATACATGTTCGTATAGCCAAAGCCATCGGCAAAATTAACAGCTAATTTTACACTCATTTTTTGAAATGAGTTTGGTTTTAAATGAGCATCCGTTATTTTCAGTAAAGCTCTACTTTTTTTGTTCTTGAAATCTATATTGTAAACCGAAAGTACCTAAATCGCTAAACGCTATTATTTTATCACCTTTCTTAAAAGTATTTCCAAGTAAATTATTTCTGACACTTTTAAGTAGATAAGGTGTGTCAAATAAAGTAAAAACTTTGTGTCCATACACATAAAAGTACGGCTTTTCTTTTGAGATATTTAATGATTTAAATGCGCTTTGGTTATTCGTCCCTTGATCGAAAATAATAATTTTGGGATAAAGACATACATTAAACAGTTCTTGCAGGACATCAACAATAAGGGACTTTAAAATGCCATGCTTAATTGATGAATGAGTAACAAAATAGGCTACTGGAATTTTCCAGGAACCATAAATACCTCTGGCCATAAATACCAAGCAACTGTTTGCAATATTACAACTCCTTCCGTATTTATCCAAATCTTCAAATCCTTCTATAAAATCAAAGTTCTTTGAATATTCTAGAAATTCTTTTATAAAAATTTCATCGATACAAACAGTGCAAGCCTTTTCTTTATATTCTTTAAATTCAAATTTGTGTTTTAAGTGTACAAAAAATGACCTATTGATACCCGGTAAGAATTTGAATTGGCCAATCCAACCTCGGACAGATGACGGACCTGGTAAGTTTAAGTTTTGTAACCTTAAAAAATTATACGACGAAGGAGACTTATAAAACATTGTAAGTGCTAGTTTTCTTTCCTCGGGGGTCCATGGACAGCGTTTGTTTTTAAATTGCATCGTGACAACTGCTCTGGAGTTGGTTGATGGAAATTTATGTGACATAATTAAATTATTTAAACAAATATGAGTTTTTAAAGAATTTTTTTTTTTTAATTTAAAAATATGAGTTTTTTTGCTATTAATTTGTTGTTGTTTCCTTGTTATTATTTTTTGTAATTTTTTTCTTTTTTGAAGTGTCAATAATGTCATTTTTTTGTTTTCTTTTTAACAGTGGACTTGGCATATCGATAATATCGGATATGTTAATAGATGAATTTGGTGTAGTAGTTATGTCTTTTGAAGGACTCGGAAATACAAGTTCAACACATCCAGTAGTTTTAAATCGTGCATAGGTCTTAGAATTTTTGTACTTAGTAGGAGTTGAAAATTCAAGATCAATACTATCAGGAGTCAAGCTACCTCCTATATTATAAAAAAAATAAAAATTAATATTTTTACGATATTGAAAATTTGCGGGTAAATTAACGATGTATAATCAAACAATTTTTAAAATAATTTAAAAAGCATTAACCGTAAGAATATGAAATTTTCATCAAATGTTTATGTTGGAATTTACTATTAATTTTCAAAATGTTAAGCTATTTATAGGAATTTGAAATATTTGATTTTAGATTCTGAACGGTGTGATGAATGTATTGATATTACAATGATGTGTGTTTTTTTTTGTGTTTTAAACGACACATTTTTGAGTAGTAATGGAACTTTGATTTTTAGACTCCAATCCGTTTAATTTAATTTAAAAAGTTGATAAAAAAAAATTCCTCGTGAACAAAATACTTGAAAATTTAATAGAAGACCCCAGTACTCCCACTAGTTGTTCTTACTGTCATTCAAAAGTTATTAAAAAATATAGACACAATATTTTTTTTTAATAAAAGTTTGAAGTACAAATATTGACAAAATTCGTCAAAATCATGAAAATATACTAACTATATTTTGTATCTTTGCATTCAAATTTTAATTGTAATAATCGTGTGGATAATCTCATATTTTGTCTGATTGACTAATAATATGTACTAATATGTACTAATATGTACTTTATAAAATATGTAACAATACAATAGTTTTTAAATAAACTTGTTGTGGAAAAACAGCAAAAAATCAATTTGTTAAATAGGAATAATAATAATAATTATTAACAATATACTCATTACTTGATGTAGGTTGGTCATTAATGTCATTGAAATTGTACGGAATTGCCAGTGGAGTTAATTTTTTACAGGTCATATTCATAAAAGAGTCGGTGGATAAATGTTCTTGACATAAATATCGACTATGAAGCTTATTATCATTAAGTGATAATAGTTTGATGTTTCCTGGGATAGTTGAAATAATTTTGGTTTTAATTTTAACATTTTTACATTTATAATATGATGTTTTAGAATAAGTACCTGCATTGATTTTCCATATACTTAATGTATCATCTTTGGGGAATCGGTAAAACTTTAAATTTGGGGGTCTGCTTGATAATTTTCCACAGTTAATGTATTGACATGTATTACCGAGCATTTTTGTTGAGATATTAGCTATGCAGAAAGGGTAAAAAATAATAAATAGCTTAACATCCATAACGTGCTGTCAACTATTATTTCCAAAACGACACTTACACTAAGGGAAATCCGATGATATTTTCCGGAGTGGTGTTTTTGATTACGTCGTGCGAGTAGAGAGAATTTTTATTGATCTAATATTTTTGCTCGTATCGTTTATACAGAACTATTGGAGCGTGCCTGTACTGACAACATGTTTTCCTGTTCTTTCTATGCTGCGTTTAGATGTGATTTTACACAGAATTGACACTCTCGACCGAGCACTTTCCCGTGCGAACTCAAAGAATCAGTACTCGTCCCAGTAAAATGAGCGAGCAGGTGAATAGAAACCGAGCAACTATCCCCACTACCAAAATTGACTGTATTCGACATATTTAAACATTTCCGTGGCTTCGTGATAATATCACACGAATACACGAATGTTTCTTAGCAGGAAAAAATGTTTGTAGAACTCATGACATCACAACCTATGACATTATGATGACGAGGATTTCAATTTTTTTTTTTTTTTATTTGAATTAAAAATTCATTTTTGTATTTTAGTGTTTTAAAGTTTTAAGTTTATTTCATTATGTTTTCTTGTCAAATTTTCGAGGCAACGTTTTTTTCTATTTCAGATTTCGATAAGTATTTAAGAAATAAATTTGAGAACATAAAAAAATTATTAAATTTAAGTTATACACATGTCATATTCACTACAATGATGATATGTGTACAACTTACGTTTAGCAGTTTTAGCTTTTTTTATATCCTTATGTTTATTTCTCAAATGCTTGCTGAAACCTGAAATAGGAAAAAACGTTGCTTCGAAAATTCTTAACATTTAACAACAATTATTTGATATCAAACAGACATAATTAAGGATGTGTAGTTCATAAGTGAGTTTTTTGGTTCCTACAATATAATAGTTACTACATGAAATAAGGCGTATACCCATGATTTATTTAAGCAATACATTACTAGTATTTGGTTTAGTTAATAATTTATTGAATTCTATGAAAGATCACTAAAATTGGGGGAATATTAAAAATATTAAAACCTTAAAAATGTGTACTTTCTTTGATCTACGATTCAAAAAGTTATTCACTCACGAATATGATTACTACAATAAAGAATGATGTAGTAGAATTTACAGCCCAGATTATTTTGGCATCAAGTTAAACTCTGTATTAATTATACCATTGATTTTATAATATACAGATAAGGCGATGGTATAGGTGTATTTGGCCACTACAATTTAATTGTCAATAGATGCCGTTGTTGTATAACAAATTATATTATTAATTATTATATACCTATTATTTTTCCCTTTTCTATTTTTATCGTATATAGACGATTGTCTACACAAGAACCCGCTTGTCTTACAACTGCCGTGACGACGGACCTGTTTTCGGAAACTGTAGAATACCGCCTTATCTATAATAGATCGTCAATTTGTATCTCATTATTTACGAATGAGTTGAATGACGTTAACGTTGTACTCGTAAACGTCTAATTAATTTTCAAATGATCTAAAACAGTGGTTCTCAATCTTTTTAGGACCGCGACCCAAATTTTCTTCCAGAAATCTATCGCGACCCCATAGTCTTACATTTACAGAATCAATAAAAATAATTTTAAAAAACAAATTTTTTTCTCTTTTATTACTTATTTACTACTTTATAATAATAATAATAAAAATAATAAAGTTTTTTATTATTATTATTATTAATATTTAAATATTTAAATATTTTTTATTAGTTCTATAGTCTATAATTTATACAATTTAAAAAAACATAAATTTCTTACAATCTGTATAATTAATAAAACTTCTCGCGACCCCCCAAATATTGACTCACGACCCTCTAGGGGGTCGCGACCCACAGTTTGAGAAACGCTGATCTAAAACTAAAGTAGTCACCTGGGGTAAAATATTTCCAGACTCCACTTTGAATTACTGTTTATCATTTGATACTGCAATGATAATGATAAAAATCATGCTATCATATTAATAAAATAATCAAAAATGATATCACGGCAGTGGAGGTGCATATGTTCTTACCTCTATAAGAATAAACGTTTTTAATATGTCTGGGATGTTAAAATACCCCGTGGTGACTAATGAAGGGTTAAAAATAGCCATTAAATCTACTAGGAAAATAGAACAGTTTACCTAGACTGGGTTTAAGTATTTAAAGCCCCTACCCCCGAAATGTTAACAAATTTAGAAAAAAAGTATGGCTTTATATTTGTACAGTGGCGTAGGTAAGGGGGGCTAAGGGGGCTATAGCCCCCCATGGGCCGTGTTTATATATATAATGTATCTTGACTATTTAATAGAATCAATGGATGCTCGTTTGAATCAAAGGCTTATTGATGTTATGCCACTTGAAGGACTTATTCCGGCCAGTTTAAATATGTATGACGATAAATCATCTACAATCAGAGCTAATCTGTTCATATGGAGGCAACAGTGGAGTCAAAATACTATTCCAAAACCGAATTCTGCTCTTGATTCACTCTCTCATCGCACCAAACTTCGACCTAACATTAAAATACTTTTACAATTATTCGCCACGTTACCAGTTACCTCTTTCACTCCGGAAAGAACGTTTTCAGCACTTAATCGCTTCAAAATTTTTTTAAGAAGCACCATGTCGAAAAACAGACTGAACGGGTTAGCTATGGTTAATATAAATAAAAAAGAGCAATTCGATGAAAGTGAAATATTATCTGAATTTGCCAGAAATTCGCCTAAGAGGATGCAGTTGTCAGAGTGGAGAAAGTGACTGAACACTGAAACCAAAATTATTATTATTATTATAAATTATATATTAATAAATATTTTTAAAACTAAACTAAAATGCTTGAATTACGTTTAGAAACTTGGTGGTAGACGGTGTGGGGGGGGGTTAAGGGTGAATTCTCATATCCTCCCTTACCTTACCTCCTTACCTTACCACCAAAAAAGTAGTTAGCCCCCCCCCCATTTAAAAATCCTGGCTACGCCACTGTATTTGTATATAATTTAAATTTAAAATCTTAACTTTTGTCATGTTTATTTAAGTTCATTGTTAAATTATCTAATACTATTTAATTGATTTTAAAATTTTGAAATTTTGAAATTTTGAAATTATATTTATTTATGAGCTGGCTCAAATGAAATACAATCAACATCAAATCAAAGAAAATTAAGTCGTAGGCTAGGTACTTGTATATTTAAAAACAAATATATCAAATCAGTTTTGAACTAAAATTCGTCGATCGAACAGTTTTGTAAAAATATAATATTATCGTCTAATACTTTATTCTTTGAATAGCTATTGTATCGTATATTCGAATTCATTAAGCTTTATTTACAGTTGACATTTATATAAGTACGTATTAATTTTTATTAATATACTCGAATTTCTTGAGTTTTTGATTTGACAATTCTCTACTAAGTTTATTTTCCTTCTTATGCAATACATAAAATGTTTGCAATCAACTTCACATAACAATCGGTATAGAAATTTATATTTTTAATGTATTTAAATTATTGTACTTTCAATTTCAGCTACGAATATGGACTCAACACATACCACCAGTGACGAAAATATAAGACGGATGAAGTTCACAATTGAAGCCCAGAAGGCTTTAATTGTTAATTTATCGTCGACAATGATTAAGATGAAAGGTTATTTTCTATAGTATACATTTTAAATCTTTTCAATATGAATAAAGTAGATATTAATAATTACTAATTTAACATTAAATAACTTATATTTAGTCGACTTAGATGTTGAAAAAATTATGACAAAACGAAAAATTAATGTATTGCGTCATCAAAATGAAGTAAATGAATATAAATTGAAAAACATGAAAAGTACCTATATCAAAACAAAGATCAAAAATCAATTATATTCACTAGTATTTAATATATATTATGTTATATGATTTTGTTTAGCCAATTTGTCCAGCTTCAAGCTTCAAATTTTACACTTCAATAGACTACAGAATGAAGTAGATAAATTGATAGCAGAAAAAAATTCATTTGTTCAGTTTAAGAAAGACATGACTGATTTCATGAATGCCTTGAAATCAACTAAACAACACTACGATCAGTCACCGATGTTGCTTCTACTTGATCCTTCGAGTGGCCAGATAAGTGAAGTTGACATGGTTAAACTTGCACCAACACCGGACCGAGTCATATTCAGCACATCCGATATGATGGCCAAATCCGTGGTCTCAGAAGAGCAGTTCGACAAAAAGTACCACGACACGGATGCTGTCGATATGCTCAGCGTTTCAACGGAATTGAAAGAATATAACCCGATTTCACTCAGAGAGCAGGAGGACTCTCAAGCACACCAAGCGGCAACCAATATCAAAGAAATAAAGCAACTTTCAACCAGCGATCCGAAAAATAATGTCGATTACGACTGCGAGATCAATGTCGATGTCCTTCATACGGAGAAGATTATTGCTTCAACGTCAGATGAATACGACTCTGTAGAGGTCACAGACAATCGACCGGCTAGGTTGGCCGTAGAGGAGCAGAGCGAATTTACTATGCTCGAAAACGTCATCAAATTAACTAGTCCAGTCAAAGTAGACAGACAAATATCGATAACTTCAATGATTGATGTGGATATACCAACCATTACTTTAGCATTAGAAATCTTACCGGTGTGTATCACTAAAACCACTTCTAGCGCCGTGGACGTAAAGTATGTATTTACCTACATAAAAAAAAATGAATAACATAAAAAACGTGAAGATGCGTCTTTTTTCTTAGGAAAAAACAATGGTACAAAGAGTTTGACGAAACGAAGGAAACCTCCGATCTGTGTACCGTAAGTTTAAAGGACGTGCTTCCATCTATACCAGCTGTTCATGACACGACGGCTAAAGTGCTCAATGTTGCGGAAACGTCTAAATGTACCATGACGGATGTGAAAGAGGCGACTGAGCCAACAATAGAAATCCTGGTCAAGTCGGACCAGGGAGAAAAAAATTATCTTCGCGACGCATCGCCAGACGTTGGATTATTGATTAATGAACCGATGAGTGAAAAAGCGATTTTAGCCGACATTGCTTTCAGACGATTGTTATCATCGACAAATCTTCATATGCGAAAACTTAAGGTGATTGAATTTTATCCGACCACAAAATAGAAACAATATTGGTCTATTCTTATGGAAAATAGTTTATTTATATTACTATAATACCTATCCATGTGGGAATTTTTGGTTCTTTTTTTGACAGGAGTTGGAAGCAATAACTAATTTTGAAATTGAATCTTATATCGATTTCTTGGATCAGATTGCGATCGAAGAAGAATTAACATTGTCATATGTAACTGGTGCTACTTCAAGTATGCCATATAATTAGATTTAAATTTAGATTTATTATAATTGGTCCATATTTTTAAAAATTATCGTTTCATAATTTTAGCAAACAGTCATTGTTATGTGCAAATAGTGATTAACACTATTGACTGGACCATTGATGGTTCTGCAAGATCAAAAAGTGAAGCTCAAGAATTAACTGCTAAAAATTGTTTGACATTTTTTAAGCACTTTAAGATTTATTAAAAGATATAAGGAAAAGTAACATTATTTCTGTGGTATGATGGTATAAGCTGATATGTCATTTTTTGTTGTTTTTTGGATTATCATATATTTATAAACTTTTTGAAAAATAATTTATGTATTATAGCTTAATATTTTAATCCATGAAAGGTTATTTATTACAATTATAAAAGAATTAATGCATTTCATACTAAATTTTATTTTTTATTACATTCTAAACCTTTAAGTTTAAAAGTTTTTTTAAAGTTTAAAAAATGTACATATCAGCTTCTGTCATCATACCACAGACTTATAATATTTATATTATGAACGCAAGTGATTACCAGATCTAGAACGGTCGCACATTTTTATAGAATTATTTTCTGAACAGTCTATTATAGAGTTGGCGGTATGTGAAATTTG
The DNA here is from genome assembly GCF_003268045.1 of Sipha flava. NCBI lineage: Eukaryota > Metazoa > Arthropoda > Insecta > Hemiptera > Aphididae > Sipha > Sipha flava. The sequence goes on from NW_020273018.1 coordinate 3,335,574, forward strand.
CTCACCGGTATTCGTTATGTGTTTACATACCGGTTTTTAACGGTATACCGGTATGTCGGCATAGGTATATCAATAAATACCGTGTAGACGATGAATAACGCTCGCTCGGTATATATCGCTTGCACAGTAATTACCACTTACTCCGCATATACCGCTTGCTTGGTATATTCTGCTCGCTCTGTATGTACCGCCCACTCGGTAAATGCCATTTAAACAATAAATAATTCTTATTCCGTTTTTAATGACAAATTGATAGAGTATAGTTCATAATAAATACTATAAAAGTATAAAATATAATGCTGTTTAATAAGTGTTTGATTCGTTTTGGGCTATTGACTATCCTACAAATGTATTTTTATTATACGCCATATGATCTTGCGGCTTGCTGTATAAATAGTATCGTAAATTGTCCTATTTATTATTTTTGAATTTTGTTTTTTGATAATAATTACCGATTCATGGTAAATATCGTACATTCGGTATATATACTATATCATACATTCGGTATATACATATATATATATGTTACCGGCAATATGGATAATTCAGGTATTTTGCAAAATGCTTATGCATTATATAAATTGCCAACCCATTTTAGTCAATGTAAATAAAACATATGATTTTCAATATTATCTTACATATAACCTAGGTATTTTATAAAATACCTAGGCATTATGCAAAGTGCCAATTTTTTTTTTAGGTAAAATACAAAATATTTTATTATATGTTATATAACATTAAGATTCTTATAATTATTATTCATTATTACTCATATTACAGACAAACTTTATTTTGCAAGATTGTCGCGACGGCAGAATGTAGCAGGACATTCACCCCACGTAAACCGTATACTACTTAGTGGCGTGTGCAGGAATTTGGTATGGGGGGGATGTCATACATAAAAATGTATTATTTTCAATCATTATTCTTTATTGTTACATAAAAAAAAAATTCAAGTAAGGCGTAAATTCATCCTTCTGACTTTTACACTAAATTCATCAATTATTTGTTCTGTAGATAATGGAATGTCTCGATGTATGTTCATTAACGCTAATCCATTTAACCGCGACTGCCCCGTCGTATTTCTTAAATACATTTTTAAACTTTAAAACAAATTAAAAAAAAAGCCCATGGGGGAGATATATCCCCCATTATCCCCCAGTGCACGCCACTGATACCACAGGGGACCTTAAAATGTCTTACTAAACTATTTTTGCTATTGTAAGTTGTATCACAATGTTCAAATTTAAAAATATTGAAATTTTAAAACAATAACACAAAGATAAAAATAACCCGTAGTGATTATCACTAAAGCGTGTATACTCGTAGAACTGCAAAAACACGAAGAGAGTAGAGGCGGACATGTGACTAATAGAAAACTAAAGGAAACTTTGATTTAATTTCGATTTCAATTGTGATTGGATCTTATAATAATTATTACTCGATAAATTCTCAAAAAAATGAGTAAAGCAATTCCATTGGCCGGTAAACCACATTTATCCAATAATACGTACATTAAATTCTTATTATTCCTAATTATACCCATACCTATCTCACGTTAATTGATTCATATTTATTGTCATCCGGTGATTTGGTTTTTGTATTATATTTTTCTTAATTACAGTCATACTTATCTCAAGCTAGAATACACATTTTTAATCGACATTCTTTAATTAATTATACATGTACAGGTGTGAAATCGCTTTTTAATATATAATTCTAAGTATTGGTCAGCTAATATTTCTGGGGACACTGCGTCGGTGCCGGTGGGGTGAGTAGTGGTAGTGGCAGTAAATATTGTGGGGGGGGGGGGGAGTCTGCGTTTCAATCAAACGTTGAAAACTGCATTTACTGCACACGAGTTACCGCACTGGATCTCAACCGCTACCCATCGTGCTGCTCGCGCTGCGAAATATGGTGAAGCCCGACATCGGACAGTGTCCAGCCGCATTACTCTATGGTACAGTGCTACGCCTCCCAGGTGACTATTTTCATCGATTATGTGTTCATCCTAGTCGATGCAGTCGAACAGCCACTCAAGTCACGGTACGAGGGCCTACATGCAGTTCTAGAGCGTCGAGAGTAAACGTTCAAAGTTCAACGCGACCGTTAATACCACTTCGTGGATTTCCATCAAACAAGCCTTCATTCAACGCGAAGATCCGATCATCGACCACAGCTCAGGCAGTCGACGCTACCAAAAAGCGAGTTTGCTTTTCGGCTTCCGGTGGGGGGTGGGTAGTAATGTGGGGATACGGTGCGTAGTCTCACTATCACATGATCACATGTTACCAACTGTCACTCCCTTTTACGTAGTAGGATCAAAAAGTTCCCGGAATTTCATTTTATTTTTTTATATACACAATTTAAATATAAATATACTTAATCTCCTTTAAAATATCGTCCTTTAGCACAAACACACTTCAACGACTTTTTAACTGATGGAAACAACTTTGATATCTCTCTATTGGAATGGCACTGAGATTCGCTATCGTGTTAAGTTTAATGTCTTCAATCATCGCAAAACGTTCACCTTTGAGTCCAAGTTTTAGGTTTGGAAACAGCCAGAAGTCATATGGAGCAATATCTGGCAAATACGGGGGTTATGGAACTGTAGAAATTTTTTTTATCCGTCAAAAATTACCGAACTGCAAAAGACGAGTGGTGTTGTTCAAATTGTGACATTTTGAAAAAATGCGTAAACTCAGTTTCGTATGGACACGATTACGGCTCACATGAGACTAATGTTATTAACCTACTGTTAGCTAATATTGCCTACTTTTAATTCCAATTATCAAATATTTGATAAGAAAAATAGTTTTTTTCCTATAAATAAATTCTGGGAACTTTTTGATCCTACTACATATGTATTTTATTATTATATATTTGTTGAATTATTTTATACATGTTCTTTGTGTATTTTAAAGTTTGTAAAACCAGGCTGTTCGAATGTCGACGGTTACATCGATCGCTCAATCGAGCTTGGCTGTCCCTCGCCACCGATCGTTTAAATTTGACGTACATTATTTTTTGTCTTTTGTACTTATATTCTAGTCCACGACTTCCATATTTGATTGTGCGATTTAGTATTTGCGTTCCGTCGAACTAATTATTATTCATTTATTATTATTACTCTGTCGAGTGTCATTTAATATACATTTTTTTTATTATAATTTTCCGCCTTCGCGTACCTTCATTTAAATTATCCTTCTGTGCAGGCCTCCCACATCACCTTTTTGATCACGGTAATATAAAAAAATCTGGGCCCCCATAATATAAATTGTATTTATAACAGTTATAATACACAATCCCTACCATTTGATTTTATTTTAAGTTTATAGTATTATAAATTAAATATTAGTTTTAAAGCTTCTTTATCAACAGAAAATTTCTTTAAAATTGTAGCAAATGTAAATTACTTTTAAATGAGTTAAATACACGTATATACCATTATATTTTTAATGTATATTAAATTCACTGCATAAATATCATAAAATTGTTAAAAAATATTTATAATTTATTACAAATATTGAAAAATAATGTAAAATATTATATATAAAAAATCTATACATTATATCTGTGTATTATAGACCAATAGTATAAGCGTCCAATAAATATTAGTTAATTTTAACTTTTTTGAATTTTTCTTTTCTTGCTTTTTTCTTGCAAAATCATGTATAATATCATTGAAATACATTTTTATTGCATGTTGATTTTCAATTGATAAAATTCTAAAGGAATTAAGTCGTTCTTGTCCCGTTAAAGCCCTCTGCCAAGTTTTAAGCTGATTTCTTAACTTACTAAAATCTCTCTCTGCTTAAGAAACGAAGATTGGCACAAAATATTCTTAGAGCAACAGAAGTATTTATGAAAATACTTTCTAATTTCTTTGCATTAATTTCGTTCAATAATTTTAGTGAAGGTATTTCGATGTCGGTTTGAAAAACTGATTTTTGTATTTTTTTTAAATGTAATAATTCATCTAATATGGTTGGCAATAAATCATTAGAATATATTTCTATAATTTTTATTTTTTACGTATATTTCCAGATCTGCACATGATAATTTTATACAGCATAAAATTGGAGAAAACAGGTTACAAATTTTTTGATGTGCTTCAAAACGATGCGTCAAATCGGTTATAACAACTATACAAATAAATATAATATCTCTTAAAACAATTTTTTGCTGTAATTTCTGTATTAGGTTGAATTATAGTTTCTGGAGGAATATCGTCATGAAAAACTTTTTTTCTCTTTCATCTTTTTCTTTCATCTGAGAAATATGGTAAAAATTTTAAATTGTTTGCCACCAAACTAGCTTAATTTAAAATTATTGGATATTTATCTCTTATATTTTTTAGTTCAACTATTAAATCTTTTATTAAATACTTTTAAACTTCAAAACATATACCTACCTCTAAACTGAATAATTATATTTCGTTCATTTATAGAAGCATTGGCATTACTAGAGCCAACATTTTGGGGTAGCTAAGTTTATTTTAAGAAAGTAAAAAAATAATTTTTCATAGGTTTAATATGACAACTGGCTAACTCTTTTTCCTAAATCTTAATATGACGCAGGGGCGGATCTTTGATATTTTGATAGTGGGGGGGTCATATATAAATTGTATAATGATTCTTTGATGATATAATTAATAATACATACTCTTATTTTTAAACAAAATTGGTAATAATAATAATAATAATAATAATAATGTTTATTACATAATATCACACACCATATAATAATAATTTATACATATATGTAGTCATTAATAAGTAAATAAGTAAAAATATTTTTATAGGTTCTCATATTGCCTCATAGGTTGAATTGAAGTTTTCGTTTATGTTTTTTAGTAAACACACCTAGTACTTCTCCTGGTTTTACTTGAATATCTTTATTTATATGCAACATTGCTAAGCCGTTAAGTCTTTCCTTGCCCATTGTCGATCGTAGATAAGTTTTAATTATTTTTAAAGAACTAAATGACCTTTTAGTACTTTCTAATGTTATAGGTACTTCACTAAGAATTGTTAAAAGACATTTAATGTTAGGAAACATAGATGCATATTTAAAAGCTTCCATTGAAGAATCTACCTTTTCTGATTTATTTTTCCAAAATTGTTTCCATAAATTTAACTCACCGCGTAGTGCTTCAATATTATGAGGTAAATCTGCTTCATATGTCTGAGCCGCATTCAATATTTTATCGTTTGAAGTTTCATAAGTAAAATAATATTTAGGAATGATTAATTTTAAATTAGAAATAACTGAATCATTATTTTCGTAAAACGTGAATTTAGTTCTGACATAAGATAATCCAAATAAGGTAGAAAATAGTTAAAGTGGTAAAATTCAGATAAATCAGTTGATTGGGGCTTAGCGTTTGCACGATGACATTGTGTTTTTGTTACTCTTGGAATCTTTATATCAACGTCTATTTTTCCTGCAATTATTGTTGTTTCTTAAAAATTTTTTTAAATTCCGTTTATGAATTTTCTCTTATTGTAGTTAATACATTTTTAACATTGTTAATCGTTTCTATCGATTGTGTATAGTCAATATCAATACTCTGTAACTGAATTGAAAGTGGAAGTGTTATGGCTAAAAATTTCGATAATATTTTTAAGGAAATCAAAAATTCAAAATACAAATAGCTGCAGATAGATTGCGCATTGCTTCATGTATGGTTGCTATAGCTTAATTCGTCTAATGTAACTATTATAGCTTTCCAAAAAATGTAAAATTCCATCATGTCTTTCGACCCAACGTGTTTCACACAACTTTTTAGCTTTTACTGCTTTTTGATGTAGAAAAAGTTCTGTGATTTTTGCACTCAAAAGTTGAGTTCTTAAAGCAGATTTCCTTAAGAAGTTATAAATATTTGTTATTATTCCGACTGTGTTGCGAATTGAAGGTATAGTGCTTGTTTTACTGAGTACTACATTTAATCTGTGATTGGCACAGTGAGTATAAAATGCAAGAGACTGTAAACTTGCAATTCGAGATTGTACTCCTTTAAACGTACCAATCATATTTGCGACACCATCATATCCTTGTCCTCAAAGCAGAGCAAGATCTAAATTTTTTTCTTTTAATATTTGTATAATGGTGCCAGCTAAATATTCACCAGTTACATGTTCAACCTTTATGAATCCAACAAAATGTTCCCGCATTGAGCATGTGTTCGAATCGAAATACCGAACACAAATTGAAAATTGTTCAGAAATACTTACGTCAGTCGTCTATATCAGCTAAAATACTATAAAATTTTGAAATATGAACTTTTTTTTCTTTTTGATTTTTGATATCGTCATCACCAGAATATATAGAACCATCATCGGTCATAGGATCGCGTAAGGATATATTTTGTAGGCCAAAAAAATAGTATGGTTTCAATAATAGGAATTAACTATTGCCTATTTTGTTCAACTTAACGTGTCATAGCAGTGTCTAATCAACAATATAAAGCAGTTCTCCTTCAAAATGATTTAATTGCACTATCTGTGTACGTGCGAGTGCGGAAAACAATATGCCGCTTACCTCGGCACCTAAAATAGTTGAGTGGACTGTATATTATAAATGACCGGAAATTGGAAAGTACCTATATCAATTGCCCCAGACAAGGGAGGGATCGCCTGCGCTTGTCTGGAATTAATTAGGGTATGAGAATGAGGAAATGGAGAACAAGTATATGACAACAACCTAATTTTATTGATATGATAATAATAATAATAATAATTATAATAATAATAATAACGTGTCGATGCGGTTTCTTTAATGGATTATAATAATCTGTGAGAATAAATAATATAATACAGTAAAAATATGTATGGTAACTAAATTTGAATGATATAATAAATGTAAATGTGTGGTGACTAAGTATAAATATGAATGATGTAATAATTGTAAATGTGTGGTGAAAATGTGTGGTAACTGAATATAAATATGTGCCTGTTGGTCACAAATTAAATTTGATAAATAATAAATAATAGGTATAATAATACAAACAAAAATTGATTAAAATAAAACTCACAGTTTGAACAGAATGCGGTGTACACCTGGCCAGCTGCAACCAAAACCTATATAATGAAACAACTCACACATACAAACAACAATAATAATAATATAAAAAACAATTCACATTAACATAATATACAGCATATAATAATAATTGATAAATAGGAAAAGTGAGTGCTTTATGCGTGCGCGTGAAAAAGAAAAAATATTACAACCACATAATACCACGACAAAAATGTTCGCTCTCGTCGATCACGTCGCCGAACCACAACAACCCGTCCGCACGTAAATTATTATTAAATTAATTATCATAATAGCAAATCATAAATGCATTTGGAAGGAGGACTGAGATAAAGCGCTTATCGTTGTCGTGCACGTCGACGTTGCGTAATCGATGTTCGGCCGGTGAACAATAATAAATTTGTCGCAATTTTATTTGTTAGGCCGCTACAATCTGTGTGGTGTAATAAAAATAAATTACCAATAAATATTGATAAGTGCAAAGTAATGTCTTTTACCAGATCTTGCTCTCTAATTATAAATGATTATACCATAGACAATATTGTACTTCAACGCGTTTTTGAAACTTGCGATTTGGGCGTTAATTTTGATTCTACCCTTTCATTCAACGAGCATTACTTAAATATTGCTAAAAAAGCCTCCTCTACATTAGGTTTCATAAACAGGACTTGTAATAATCTTACTAACTCTGATGCCTTAAAAATTCTTTATTCCTCTCTAGTGCGTTCTACTTTAGAATACAACTAAGTCGTATGGTCACCCTCTAGCGTTATTCATATACAAAGCCTTGAAGCTATTCAAAATCGATTTTTTCGATTCATTTCGTACAAATGTAATATCCCTCGTCAACCACACTCAAATTATACACCGTTATTAATGAAACTAAATATGACCTGTCTTGCTGAAAGAAGAAAAACTATTGATTTGAAGTTTCTTTTTAAATTAGTTAATGGTCATTTAAACTGTCCTGAACTACTTAGCTGTCTAAAATTTAATGTTCCACATTGTTGAACTAGATCTGCCAAAACTTTTTACATTCCATTTCAAAGAACAAATTATGCACTTGGTTCTCCTATTAATAGATTAATGAAAGTAGCTAATGACGTCCAGGTTGATTTATTTAAATTTAAGTCTTTTGAATGATTTGTAATTATGTACGCTTATAATATTATAACGCTTAACAAGTTTTGAGGACGCAATTTTTTTTTTTTAAATTTTTAAATTTTTCCCTTCTTTAATGTTGCCAAGTAGAAAACTGGTTTTTTCATTGAGATTTAAAAACTCAACCAACCTTTGTTTAATTTCTTTAATTTTAATTGTTTTGCCTCCCCGTTGCGCAAAACATATCTTGAAATTATCACATTCTGTTCTTGGTGCGAAACATCAGCAATAATACTAAAATATACCTGCTAATTTAGTTTGTTCGTCAAGAATATGTTTTAAAACCTTATCTACAAAAAGGGAAATAAACTCATTTTGACTAAGACAAATACTTGTAATGCGCTTTTCCTTGCATACTTTCACCTTCACAATGATATTTATGTATACGAGTTTATGTCAAATGTTTTCTAGTTACTTTATCGTTTCATTTTAATGTCCAAGAAGTTCTAATACCCTAAGAAAGTTACCATTATTTACGTCACCAATTTTAGTGCTACTGCCTCGAAAAAGCAATTCTCTAGAAGCTAGAAATGAAGTTACATCAAGAAGTCTTTTTAGGATAAATTTCCATTTTTCTGTAATTATATGTTCTTTGATTACTGAAGTACCGATCGGTTATCTAATACTTCATGCTATTAATATTTCATAAGCAATAATTGTTCATAGAACTACTCGTATTCGTTTGTATCTCTATACATAGCATACATTTTACGTGTCACTACATCGATCGTTATAATAATAATAAATGTTTAATGTTGAAACAACAATAAATAAATAATATAATAAAAGACGTAATAAATTATGTTATTTGTACGGACCCCGGGACCATAGACCTCACTGACACCCTCCCTCCCATTTGTAGGGGCCTGCTTCTGTGAGTCATTTTTATGAGTGGTTCACACCAACCACTCCACTAAAACGTTGTAGTTAAACCATCAAGATATAGAATATACTAAAGCGCGAACACGTAAACAGAAAATGAGTCGTAGACAATACTACCAGGGGCGTATATAGGGGTGTGCCTAGTGGGCTACAGCCCCCCCCCCCGAAATGTTTTAAAAAACTTAAAAATTATTTTAAACGTATGTTATATTTTAATGGTGCTTTATGCTTATTTAAAATTTGCGCCCAACGTCAAATCATTTTGGGACATTTTGTAAATTAAATGTAGATAAGTACCTACTGTGTCTTTTTAGTAATTCTTAGATAGCAATGGTAATTTAAATGTCCATAATGTGTCCTCCCGAAAATAGTTTCTATATACGCCACTGAGTGTTACCATACGTACGAAAAATCAAAATTTTAATTTGGTTTAAGTCAGTCACAATATACTATTAGTCCTATCAGGATTGAAAGAAAATATTAATTTAAAACCGTCAAGTCCTAAAGATTGATTGGACCAATTACATCATTCGGTCATTTGACAGATTTGTGCCCGAGTACATTATTCAGTTGCGATTCGGCCATTCGATTGACTCGTTCATTTTGATTCGTTCAGCCGCGACCAGCCAACCTCTATTACACATACATCTTGTACACATTCACAATTAGTAGTATTAAAAAATATTCACTCGCTGTAAGAAATGTAGAAGTTCTGAGTCACCAAATACCCGGTAAATTTTCTTCCTGATATTTATTTTTTTTCTAACATATCAATGCATCTTGTTATAAAAATATTACTAAATATACATAGATAATTCATAATGATTTGAAGATATGTAAAATTACAATAAAACTATATTATCATTTAGTAACTATTTAAATAGCAGGTGATGGGAAAAGCTACAACATCCAAATAATAAGAATGAAAAAAAACCGAAGATTAATAAAATATGTAAGATTTATTTTCATTAATTATTATAAATATATAAATTAATATACATTACCTTGTCTTCCAAACTGTACCAACTTATTAATTTCCTTGGAGACGGTATTAAAATCAAGTGATTTATTATTTCTCTTCATTTTCTTGATTTCTTCGTCTACAGTTATTTTGGGTAGCTTTACACGTTTTACAGCTTTGGTTTCGACTAACTTGCCGAGTGGTGTTAGTGACTCACTCATGATTAGAGACTTGGTTCCTGAATTCCATTGAAGACCAAACAATGGTGGTGTTTCGCATCTCGATTTTTCAGATTCTGATACCATACTTAATTTACCAGCAAACAACATAACGTTCATATTCACGTTAGAGTCATCAAAACTATCAACGTTGATATCACCAAAAATCCCAGAACCAGGACTATTTGAGTGTTTTATATTTTTGAGTATTTTTGCATCTTGTTCTTTTAAAATTCTGGAATTATCAATATTCTTTTTCAATTCACTGTGGCTTAAAGGTTTCACGGTTTCAATATTTTTGATAGACTTGGTTTTGACTTGTTTTATTTTATTTTTAGTTTTTTCATTTCTTTCAAAAAGTGGAGTTTGTTTTCCACTACTTTTGGTAGAATTTATTGACAGTTTAAGCAAAGACTTTTGTAGGATACTTTTTTGGGTGGAACTTTTAGAACTGTTAGCACAACTCATCAATTGAGGCGTTTTGATAGGTGATTTTTGTTTCAATAATTTGCCAGGCTACAAATTTAAAATTAAATTTATCCAGAAATCACGGAACGCGGTCGACTAACACAGGCGTGATTACGGTCTGTCGCGGAGCCGCCGATACGGAGCGCAACCCCATCTCTGGAGCGTTGCATAAGTTTTATTTTGGGCTGACATCTTAAGATTCTCTGAAATTAGAATTCAAATAACTATCTGTTAAAAAAAAAAAAGCAATCAGATAATTTTATATTCTAATTAGTATTAAATTCAATAGTCAATTCAAGTCCTCTGAATAATTAATTAAAATATTATTAAATTAAAAAAAAAAAATAAACTGTAAAGTACTTTAACACAAAATGTTGATATTTTACTTAATTTTTACTTAATACATAAAAATAATTGGGTATAATTATATGTTTAAATGTAATTTTACCAGCTTAAACTTTTTATTTATTTTACCAATAGACTGAAAAAAATAATCAATAAATGTGGGTATAGCTTAACTATTTATTCAATTTTAACACAAACTTAAATGTAAAGTATAATAATGTATTTTATGGAATCTTAATAATAATTTATAAAAATTTTATATCATAAGATTGAAATTTAAAAATACTTATTGGTGTTATTATTTTTAACTCCTTAATGACTTGAAACAGCTACATTCTGAAAGAAGAATCAAATTAATATTTATTATCATAATATGTACCTTCTTGAGCTAAATTTTAAGTTAAGTAATATTTTAAATTATAATTAATTTTGATGGTCAATTTTTACATGATACAATTATAATGTAAGATAAAATTAATTAGATATAAAGCATTTTATATTAATAACAATAGTAAAATAATAAAAAAAAGAAATTAATGAAAACATACGAAATACATTTAAAAATGTGACATAATAAAATTTACTCCAGATGTTGAAAGTTTTTATATTTTTATAGGAATTATAAATGTCTTACGAATTTCATTTAGATTTTTCTCAAAATTCTTTGAACATCAGCTGGAGCAAGATCAAAAGGTGTTAATTTTTCTTTGTTCATTAATGTACTATCTGCCCCACTCTTTATTAATAATCCTGCTTCTTGTATACGTTCTTCTTCACAGGCTAAATGACTAAACAATTTAAATAATTATTCTTCAGCTGTTATTTAAAAAGTTATAAAATTATTTAATTTTACAGTGGTGTATTTCCATAAGTATCCTTAGCATCAACTAGTACACCAGAATCTAGTAACAGCTTTAGTACTGATATGTTGCCTTTTGATGCACACCTATGTAATGGTGTAGCTCCACGATTATCAGCAATATTCACATCAGCACCTTTCGATATTAAATATCTAACAATCTAAACAATTTTGTTGTATATTTTAATAATATGTTTGAATAATTTATTTTAACTCACTTCAGTCCAACCTTTGGAAGCTGCATATTGCAGAGCTGAATGTCCTTCTTGGTTTTTTGCATTGATATTTACTCCATATTCTATAAGAGTTTTTACTGTGTCAAAACGACCAGCTGATGCAGCCAATATAAGAGGAGTAGTCTGTAACTATATGAAATAAAATATTTTATTAAATCTATTATTACTTATTGTTAAAATAAATATCAAATTTACATCATCCTGAAAATCTTCTGGTTGACCATTTTCAAGAAGATACCGTACAAGTCTATCATGGCCTCCGAGAGCTGCCCAATGAAGTAGTAAGCGATTATTCTATTATAAAAGAAAAAACAAATGAATAAAAGGTTGATTAAAGAATTACCAATTAATAGAAGAATACGAAGAATATAAAATTAAAAACCTTTTTTTAATTGAATCAGCTTGTTTCAAAATGTATTATTTGTAAAACTAAAAAGCTATATAAATACTCACAACGTCAACTTCTTTTAACAATCTCATATGTTCTTCAACTGCTTTCATAACTTGATCAATATTACCTTTATAGGCATCCTCGAAAGTTTTTTCTTTTACTTTTTCAAAATCCATAGTTTTATTTCTTTAAATGTAGGTATTTAAAGTCAATATAAATAGATAAATAATTTTTAAAAATTATTTGTGCTTTATAATTAATTTTTATTATTGGAATATGCATTATCATTATCAATAAGTATTCAGACCATAATATTGTTCTGGAATATAATATACATTTGATAAGAATCAATTGGTTCTCAAACTATATCAACATTCATAAGATTCAAAAATAAATATCCAATTTAAATATTCTATTTGTTTACTTATTAAAATATGGAATTAGATATAATAAAGTAGATAAATCTACTATAGCTTAAAATGTTTGATTGTACATACATCTTGTTATTTTAATAAACTTATAAGAAAAAATTCTCAAAATGTTTACGATAACAGTAATTTGCGGTGAATTCAAAAATATTTCTAAATTATAATAGTAAATTTGAGTTTATATACATTTTATATTTGTTTTTATAATAATTATATACAAAAAGTAATTAAATTGATATAGTACTTAAATACAATTTCTTTTTAGCGTTTTTCTGTTAACATAGCTGCACTACAGCTGCTGCAACCTTATTACTAGGGCTGGGATTTTAATGCCCTAAAAAACCCCGAAAAATGTCCTAAAAAAAATGATTTTATGACCTAAAAACTCTAATTCCCTAAAAAAATCTAAAAAATGCCCTTAAAAAAATGCTTTTATGAACTAAAATTTTTTTGATTTTTAATAATTTTAGTATAAATTACAATAAAAAGTTTTAAAAAATGTATTATAAAAATCTATTACAAGTGTAAACTGTAAATACATAGTTTTAGTAGAAATCTAAAAAAAAAGTTGTACACATAGACTTAATCTCATAGACGTGGATTTCGTTCAATCTGAACAAAAAACATTTTTATAAATTATTTAATACGTTTAGATCGTATATTTATTTACCTGTACATTCTGAACTGTTACACTGAACCACGAGAGCTTGTTTCAGATTTTTAAATAAAAATGATATTCTGTTGTCTGCCAGTAAGTTCTTGTAGTTATTTATCAATTCGTCAACATTTGGAAAATGTATTCTTATTTCTTCGGCAACTCTATGCAAGGCGTGCGCCAAGCATGTAACATGTATCATTTTCGAATAATAAGTTTAAATCGATGTGGCTGCTTTTACCATGTACGGAGCAGCGTCACTTAAAAATAAAAGGACATTATCGTGTATTATTCCTTGTGGCCATAATATTGATAAAAATTTATCCAAAACTTTGGCATTTGTACTGTGATTGGTTTTTTCTAATACTTCTGAATTTAATAAAAACATTTTACCTATGTTACCTACTTCTAATGTACCTATTATAACATTGGCAACATAACGACCATTGGCGTCCGTCGTTCCATCGATAGAAACCCATAATTTTTTATTTTCTACGTATGACCTAATCATCTGTATAGTTTCATCGTAACATATACTGACGTAATTTTTTCGTAATGTGGAGCGATCAGGCGTTTGTTTATTGGTATATTTTTCCAAAAATTTAGAAAACGCAGGATTTTCGAGTTTATTTAACGGAATATTACATGACAAAAATGTACGAGTTAAATCTAAAAAATATTCCGACCTGTTCGGTACGTCTGTAATAAAAATTTGTGTATTATTTTTTTCGTTTTGTAATTTACTCCGTTCTACTCCATTGATGTGTTTATCTCTTGACAAATGTTGTACGGCAAATCGTTTTTCAGCAGTAACTTTTACGTTGCATATTTTACAGAATAACACCAATCCGTCGGTAGAAAAAATATTATGTCTAAATTCTTGTACAAACGCACGCAGTCGACTCGTTGTCGAACATTTTACTTTTGGCATTTTTATATTAAAATACCAAAAAAAATTAAACTGAGTAATAAAACGGCGTTAACCACGACAAAACTCGTACTGAACGTCGAACGATATCATCAGACGTCGATTTTACCGATTTAAGATTATTTAACAGGAAATGCGGGTAGAGATTATTGTCCAATAATGGTGACAAATCGATAATATAATACGAATTACGAGTACCTACTTATAATCTGTTATATTTATTTAAAAACCATGTTGATGTAAAAATCTTAAAATAAAATTTCAAATTCATGCACTTGGTTTCCAAAAACTCAAAAAATGTTCCAAAAATTCTAAAATGCCCTAAAAAATATATTATTCTCATTCAAATGTTCATAAAACAAATTTGTGACAAGACGAGCATTACACAGTAAGCTTTGAAAAACAATGCAAAGTGCATCGAAATCTTAGCCCTACTTATTACTATGCCTTATGGATATAGATCCATATTAATATTTATATTCGTGCTATCCCTACACATATCCATAAGCGTTCCACCCATAGACATATAAAATAATATATAATCTGGTAAACGGAAAAAAAGTCCTCGGTAAAAAAGTCATGGAAATAAAGTCTCCTGTTACAGTATAAATAAAATTATATTGTGCGATAAGGAGAATCATTCAAGGATAAATAAAAGGAGTGAGCCGGTACACAGTTTTAATGAGGACAAATCTGTAGATATTCCTATTTTTTTTTTTAAATGAATAGGTCAAAATATAAGAAAGTGATATTTTATATCTGAATAAATAAATTTTTATATTTTTTAAATAATATTATTATAAGATATTTATTTATTTTTGAATTTTTAATTCAATGTAACGGTAAACTTTTTTTTTCGAGTCTTTATCCGGGGACTTTTTTTCATGTTTATGGTACTGTGTTCTACGATGATCAATTGGCAGTAATTAATCGATAACTTTTATATCTTATCATTTTGTATTCTTGGACCGTAAACCAAGTATGTGGTCAAATTGTCTCATATACAATACAATACATTTTTACATTTTCAATTGATAAAAAAAAAATTGTATACTTGTATCTGTCTAGTTATTTTTGTAAAAATTCAAATAAAATATGTAAGTACAAACACCTCCCCTTTACCAGAGACGTGAAATCAAGTTTATTGAAAAGTAAGTAAAACAATCAGTATTTATATTAAGTTAACTAAGGTAAGAATTAAAATATCTTGATTTGTTTAGATATTTAGAAGCCAATACCCTAAATTGTAAAAGTGATTGATGTTTTAATAATTTTTCCTTATTAAAAACTATTTAGATTGATAAGTTATGAATTTTTAATTTTTTATAGTGTAATGATGATTAATAAACATTTTATTGTCGTCAATCACAATTAATGACACAACTATAGTATTGCATTTTGACGACAAAATTAATTTAAAACAAATTTTTATTGCTTATTCTTATTTGTTAGATTTTATAGTTATTATAAATTATGTAGGTTTCTCTAAAAAATAATTTTCAGCTTTTTTTTGTTTATTAACATGATGAATAATTTTTATTTTTGTAACACTATAGTACAGAAATAAAATATGTACTTTAAATATATAAAAAGCAAAGGATAAAGTTTTATATTGAAAAAAATATTCTTACAGAATTTTAAATTAATAATAACTTGAAAAAACACTTTAATTATGTACTATGTACCTTAGTAAAAGTACCAAGTAATTATTTATAGTTTAAATTTTTGTAAAAAGTATTTTATTTAACAGCAAAATAACAAATTAATTTAAACAATCTTTTGTTTTTTCCTTCAAGATGGTTTTAAAAGTATATTTATTATATTTCCATCTTTATGTACAAATCAACCCTTATATTTTATACTTATAATAAATTAAGGACGTATATTAATTATTAAAATTAACAATTATTGCTAAATGCTTTAAAGAAAAATAATAAAAAATATTATTATGTTATAAGTAGGACTCAGAAGTTTTTCATTAAAAATCATTAAAATTGATTGCAATATTGCGGTAAAAATAACCAATATTGCATTAAACATTTGTACTTACCAAAATAACTAATTGAAAAAAAAATTATACAAGTATTTTTCATTATGACTATTATTCTAGACTATCATATTAAAAATGTGAATTTTTTTTACAAAATATTTCAAATTAAAAATTCATATTTATATTGGAATAGTTGTTTTAGTCTGATATTCCAGGAGATTACAAACTAAGCTATCAACATTTAAAAATGTTTTATTTTATTTTTAATACACATTTGTGGGTCTACTTTAAAAATTATTGTGCTGCTTGATAAATGATTTCTTTAAGCTGTCTACACAAATTTTCTTATGAAAAATTTACTTTATGCGATTCATGCATTGTCTTATGAAATAATATTTTTACTACTGACATCACAGTTTAAGCCTGAAATAACCACCAGTTATTATTTTTTATTATTATATTATTCTGATATGTATTAAAATCTGATATAGCTTCATCAATATTGTGTTTCTTAAAAAAAAAAAAAATTAAATCATGTGAATAATACTTAAAAGTATCTAAAATTAAATTATACATTTGGAAAATCGATAAAATAACAATGAAATTGAAAAAATTGAAAAAATTATTTATAGTTGCACTAATTTTTAATTTTAATTCGTACTTGCATGAAATAAATTTATAACTTAAGAATGAATATGGATAAAAGAAAAAAAAGTTGCAAATGCAATAATTTCCAAGGTTTTGTTATTTTTTTAATTTAATTTTTATTAGAATAATTATTAGTTATAAGTATAGTATGGCTCATTTATTCTGTTTTCAATTTACTGAAAATTAAGGTATTGTTTAAATTATTTTAAGTGTATATAAAGTAGCTTCAACCACTACCCTCCTTATATCTTCCTCTTCCAAAATGGTACAACAATTTTGATTTATACCGGGATTTATACAAAAAGTCAATATTTAGTTGAAATAACTGCTTAATTTAAGTAATATTAAAAATTATTTGATGATGACTAGATAATAATTTTGGTTTTATTTTTATATAATATTTAATATAACTAATCTTTATGAAAGTTATATTCAATTGTTATGATAATATTTTTTTTCTGTATAATAATATGATTTAAAACCATAAAGTTATATTATTTAAAATTGTGATATTAGTTTTTATTAATATTAATAATATAACTACAAATTACCTATTATTAGATGTATATTTATTAAATTTGGTACTCAGTTTGGCATATTATTTGTATATAAAATTATTGTGTTTAATATTAATCGCCTGGATTTTTATAATCATTTTAGTGTTTATTTAATAAAAATAATTTAGGTACCAATTTTTGATATGGGTTATTAATTAAAATACATGTATACTTATAAAATGTGTAATATCTATTTAAACTTATTTTATTTTATGATAAATTTCTTTGATGAATTACTTTATGTCAACTTTTTTGGTAAATGCATAAATAATTGGCTATTAGAAAAAATTTGAAAATTGACTGATGATAAGGTAAGTAAAAGGTTAATTTTGTACTAGTAAGTACAAAATAATTCAAATTAATTGATTTATTATATTTTAGTTATTACTTTTAATTATTATATAATCATGAGTTAAAATGTTGTATTATAAATTAATATTTATTTGTGTTAATGAGTTAAGACTAATTAAAGGTCTGCACAATAGTATTTACCTATCTTTTTGTTTTTATTTTTTAATCCTAGTATAAATAAAAATCCATATAAATTTAAATGTATTATACAACTTGATATATAATATTTATTTAAGTTATAACTACCTTTGTTTGAAATTTCAATAATAAAGTATAAAATATTCTGTTTTATGGTTTTTACTTCATTAGAGGGGAAAATTTACATCAAATTACAAAAAAAATTATAGAAAACCTCAAGCTAATTTTTTATTACTTAGAAAAATCATTAATTAGTGATTCCTATTGTGATTTTTGTTTTTATTAGTTAACGTAGACTAAATCATATGCTATGTATATATTGAATATAAAAAATAAATTTAATTTTATATATTTTAATTTTACATACATTACATGTTACTGCCCAGGGTACAGTTATGAAATTAGATATTGTTAAGAACACATTTTATCCTTATTGCGTTTGTTAGTCTGTTAGTTACTATTACAGAATTATAATTGTTGAATAAATAAATAATTATGCAATGGTTCTATTGAAAGAAAAATACATGCTTGCCAAAGTCAAAAAATATATAAAAATATGAGTATTTAATTTGTTGATTCATACTAGCCAATATTTAAAAAAAAGTCATTAAAATTTGAATACTTAATGTACAATTTAAGGTATTTAATTAAATTTAGTTTCTATACATAAGTAATAAACATATACAAAGTTACCAAATTATTTTTAAATTGTTTATTGAAATAAAGTTTATTATTTGTTTAAAACCCAGAACTTGCAAGCTTGTAGAATGGGATTTCCTAAATTGTTTTATGTATGTGTATTATAAACTAATTTTTTTTGAAGTTACACTTCTTAAATAAATTGTGTTTAAAATCATTACTTTGCCATAATTATATTTTATAATATGTGTATTTATAATATATTGTTCCTCAAATATTTTTTGTGTTTAAATGTAATACTCATAATACTTTACATTTGAGAGTATTTACATAATTTAATTATCAGCTGCTCTGCAGTTTAAAAACTATTTACTACATTTAGTACTCTTATATAGTAATTATTTTCAATAGATAAGCCATATTACATATATTGTAAAGATAATTAATTATTTAGAATATTTCTGTATTATCAGTATCTTAATTGAATAGTTGTTATTACATATTTTATGTATAGTTATAAATTATTATATTCTAAAACTTATTGCGACTGGATGAAATATGTTATGAATAGTAATTTTTTTTTTTCAATACAATCATTATTTGAATCAAGTTTCTTGTTGCTAAATGATTTTTCAAAAATTAAATTAATTAATTAAATAAATGCTAAATGTAATCTATTCACGAATACATTCTTATAATTACATTATTAAGTGTTTTTTTTTTTTTTGAGAAAAGACCCCTAACAGTATAGACAATTAGGTATATATATATATATATATATATAAATACAGTGGCGCCCATGTAGGGTACCAAAGGTGCATTTGCACTGATTTCTCATGAGTCCCGGGGCCAATATACATTTAAAGGCCCCCTTGTCTGGTCTCTGGAGCAAACACTATTAATGCATAACTATTCATCTGGGTCTTAAGATCATTGAATATTTAAAAAAAATTTATGCTATTATATTAATATGTTATGTAACTACTTTATAAAAATAAATTATAATGAAATAATAAATTTTGTAAAACAAGTTAACGCATATTCAATGCTTTAAATTAAATCACTGATCAGAACTTTTATGTATGTTGTAGTATTATCTTTGACATTTTTATTAATCAATGAGTTATTGTATTTAAAAAACTGCCTTGAGCAATACTAACTGGTGAAGGTTTTGGTACTCGTCTAATATGCTACCTACCACTACTTCGTTGGTGTAGTATGCTACCTACCGTAAAATAAGCTACCTACCATAAAATAATAACAAATTAACAACAATTTATTACTAAATAATTTATT